>NW_022196910.1:34836468-34869080 GCF_008632895.1 Mastomys coucha | reverse complement strand
AAGGATTCCTAGGTGGAGCAGTCTCTGGATTGTCCTTCCTTCAGTCTCTGCTCCATAGTTTGTCTCTGAAAATTCTTCCGTGGGTATTTTGTCCCCCCTTTTAAGAAGGAATGAAGTATCCACACTTTGGCCTTCCTTCTTGAGTTTCTTGTGGTTTGTGGATTGTACTTTGTGTATTCCGATCTTCTAGGCTAATATCCACTTATCAGAGAATGCATACCATGTGTGTTCTTTTGTGATTGAGTTACCTCATTCAGGATGATATTCTCCAGATCCAACCATTTCCCCAAGAATTTCATAAATTCACTGTTTTTAATAGCTGAGTACTCCATTGTGTAGATGTACCACAATTTCTGTATCCATTCCTCTGTTATGGGACATCTGGGTTGTTTCCAGTTTCTGGCTATTATAAATAAGGCTGCTATAAAGAAAGAAATTAAAGACTTTCTAGAGTTTAATGAAAATGAAGCCACAGCATACCCAAACTTATGGGACACAATGAAAGAAGTCCTAAGAGGAAAACTCATAGTTTTAAGTGCCTAAAAAAGAAACTGGAGAGAGCATATACCAGCAATTTGACAGCACATCTGAAAGCTCTAGAACAAAAAGAAGCAAATTCACCCAAGAGGAGTCAAAGGCAGGAAATATCAAACTCAGGGCTGAAATCAACCAAATAGAAACAAAAAGAACTATACAAAGAATCAACCAAACCAGGAGCTGGTTCTTTGAGATCAACAAAATAGATAAACCCTTAGCCAGACTAACTAGAGGGCACAGAGACATTATCCTAACTAACAAGATCAGAAATGAAAAGGGAGACATAACAACAGACACAGGAAATCCAAAAACTCATGAGATCCTACTACAAAAGCCTATACTCAGCAAAACTGAAAAACCTGGATGAAATGGACAATTTTCTAGACAGATACCAGGTACCAAAGTTAAATCAAGACCAGATCAACGATCTAAACAGTCCCATATCTGCTCATGAAATAGAAAGAGCCATTAATAGTCTCCCAACCAAAAAAAGCCCAGGACCAGATGGGTTTAGTGCAGAGTTTTATCAGACCTTCAAAGAAGACCTAATACCAATACTCCTCAAACTATTCCACAAAATAGAAACAGAAGGTACTCTATCCAGTTTGTTCTATGAAGCCACAATTACTCTTATACCTAAACCACACAAAGACCTAACAAAGAAAGAAAACTTCAGACCAATTTCCCTTATGAATATCGATGCAAAAATATTCAATAAAATTCTTACAAACCAAATCCAAGAACACATCAAAACAATCATCCATCATGATCAAGTAGGCTTCATCCCTACTGATGGTTCAATATTTGGAAATCCATCAATGTAATTCACTATATAAACAAACTCTAAGAAAAAAACCATATGATCATCTCATTAGATGCTGAAAAAGCATTTATGTTCATATATATTATTTTAATACATATATATGTAGTAAAAGTTTCTACAAAAGTGCTTAAAAGTCTAGGAAGGTTGGTAAGTGCAAGTTGTGAAGGATTCATCTTTTTGTAAACTTAGAAATATTCTTGCAAGCTCCAGGGAATCTACTCGAATCCACTTACCACAGTCAAATAAACTCAACATAAGTACTGTCAGTTAACAGCTTGCCTTATTCCTGAGGGTGGGATCTATCTCCCTTTCCCTGGCTCTGAAACCCCATCCTCCACCCCTCCTCCAACTACAAAGACCATGGGCCTAAGAGTTACAAAAGTATACCCCCCAAACTGTTCTTCTCCCTGAACTCCTTAGTTTTAACTTCTGCCCCTAATCCAGGTGTTCTCTCAGAACCTACACCTGGAAAGACCCCAGACAGTTATCTACAGGCTCTCAGGCCTAGCCTTACAGACTGCTTCATTTGGGCCTATACATTCCTAACCACAGATGGTCCCACAACTAGACAGCAGTGAAACAGCCTAGAAACAAGCCACAAAATAGTATTCCTTTGAGGTTTCTGCTTCAAGCTCCTACTTTGACCTCCAGACTTGGCTCCCTTCAATAATAAATTATAATTTGTCAGCCAAATAAACCTTTTCTTCCCAACATTGATTTTGGCTGGAGTTTTTATGACACCAACAGGAAAGCACTTCAGACAGTAGCTCCATGGTAGATGGCGTGTCTACTGTGCTGCATCACTAGGCTTGGTGGCACACACCTGCCATTCCAGTACTGGAAGGATGGAGGCAGAAATGTTAGAGGCTGAAGGTCATCTTCCACAATTCTATTACCTAGGGGATTTGAGACAAGCCTGAACTACATTTACATCTTTTCACAAAAAGGAAAAAAGAAATAAAACATTTCTTTGGTTGATATTCAAATATGAATGGAAGCTTTGACCCAACGTTCAAGAAGACAAGAAAAACAGAAAAAGGGAATTGTAGATTGTGGAGAGCATGAGGACACTGAGTACATTGCCCAGAGGCTAAGTTGGGCAATGCACAGGAGTCTTGCCCTATACAGTTAGTTGCAAATAACCTACAACAACCTGGGAAGTTGTATTCATAGAGGAAAATCTTATTTTAACACAGAGTCCCATGCAGAAAACAAGGATTAGATGTTAGAAATAACTGGAATTAGCTAAAATTTCATTCAGAATCTAGAAATTTTCTTTCTGTATTTCTTCTTCTTTCTGCTCATTTGTATAAATTGTTATTGGTTTTTGTTGTTGTTGTTGTTTACCTCATTTCCCTGAAGACAATTTCTGTGCTAATATTGTAAATGCTAGATAAAAGAGTGCCCTACTCAGCTCATAGGCATAGATGGTATAGACCAGCCACAGGAGCATTTCCTAAATAAATCTCCAAGGAATAGAATATGATTATTCTAGACTGACTCAATCTTGATCCAATAAAACAAAACATGTAATTGGCCTTTCTCTTATAAAAATTTAGTTAACTGTAGTTTAAAGGGTAGAAGAAAGGCAAAAAATGAGATCTTTCGAAAAGAACGTATTCTATGTGCATTTATACTGATCTGTAGAATGGGTTTTGGGACAGAGTTCAATCACTCAACTGATTCATTATACTATACTGGAAGGCATTCCTGTCTCTATGGTGGTTGTGTTAATGCAGAACTGCAAATATGGTAAAAAGATGCTTACTAAGATAACAGTTCAAGAAAGATAGGGGGAGGTGAGATGGTGTCTCCCACTTAGGAGGAGACACCTTAGTTTTAGGAGGGTCAGATAAAAACTCTCTTTACAATCAAACTTTGTGATGGTTTGCATATGCTTAGCCTAGGGAGTGGCACTATTTGGAGATATGGTCTTGTTGGAACAGGTGTGGCCTTGATGGAATAGAGATGTCACTGTGAGTATGGACTTTAAGATACTCCTCCTAGCTGCCTGGAAGCCTGTATTGTGCTAGCAGCCTTCAGATGAAGGTTAGAACACTCAGCTCCTCCTGCACCAGGCCTGTCCAGATGCTGCCGTGTTCCTGCATTGATGATAATGGACTGAACCACTGAACCTGTAAGCCAGCCCCAATTAAATGTTGTCTTTATAAGACTTGCCTTGGTCATGATGTCTGTTCACAGGAGTAAAACCCTAACTTATACTGCAACTTATTATAAAACTGCAAATATAAATTGCCACCTTGTTTTGCCTAGCATCCTGAGTTCAAAAGATAAGTACTATTTATTAATATAGATAAACTGAAATTCATTAAACATCAAATGTTTTTCCTACTTAGTAATTCTTTGCCACAGCTTTCTGACTTCCTTTTCCCAAGCACAGAGAGTAAAAGATTTATTTCCCCAGAGGAAGTTCAGAACTATCAGAGAAGAGAAGGAAGTATGTATTTAAGCATGAAAACAAAACAAAACAAATAAACATAACAATAACCCAGTTGCTCCTATATTTAAGACCAGAAAGAATTCCCTGTGAGTTTAGACAAAAAAGCAAAAATGAGCAATCGGCTAACATAAAATATTCACAGAACTTTGCCATTTCAGCTTTTTCATCCTGTATTTCATGAACCTGGAGTAAATCTACACCATATCAGATCACTATTGTGCAACAGAATAATGAAGTGAACCAGAAATGAGAGACATTAAACTTTTAATTTTCTGGTAGAATGTTCAAAAGCAAAAAAGAAATAAAGATAATTTAAGTAATATATTTTACTCTAATATGTATTAAAACTTCTAACTGCTAACCAAGATTAAACTTATTGAAATACTTTACATCAATTCTTTTTTAATATTAACTTCTTCAAATCTGGTTTCTATTTTGTGTTAGAAACTCATTTCACATTCACACGATTCACATTTGAAGCAGTCAGTAGTCATGGTAGTAAATAGCACTCACTGATGGGATAGCCATAAAAAGTAACTATTGCCACGTATTTTTAATAATAAAGTGGAAGTATGTCAAAAATTGCTCTTTTGAAGCACAGCTCAAATCCCCCATCTTCTTTGAAGCCTGTCTGATATTATCAACATAAAATTATAGTTTTTGAACAAGCCTCATAAAATATTTTCTAAGTGTTACTGTATTCCATGATCATGTCTTTTGCTATTATGGATGCTTAGATGCTAACCACTTCATGTTGTTTCCTTGAGAACACTAAAGTGTTTAGCGATAGAGTTCCAGAGTTATGTACTGAAGAAAGCAGTGATTTATTTTTCTAAAGCTTCCTCTTTCAAGACTTCATGTGATAACTACAAAATATCAATTGATGAAATTTTGATGTGCTAATCTTTAGTGAGTCTATGTGTGATTTTACAAGGTGGGGTAGATTGTGTGGGAGAGCCAAGGATTTTATATTTTGAATTCTGATTTCATGACCAATCCAAAACCTTGGACTATAATTAGTTATATGTAACTAGTAACTAGTTATTCTTTGATTCTAGTTCCTTACTTGTGAAAGTGTGTTATGGATTAGTTGAGAAAACTCAGTGAGATGGTGTACAGCAGATACAAATTTTTGCAACAGGAATTTCTTTTAATTTTATCATTGTTTTGTTTGATTAACTGAGAATTGTGGCTATGCACAAGAGAAAGAATATTTTTGTTACCTGACTTTTGGCTACTTTATGTACCACCCTATATGTACCACCCTTTCTACCCTTATTCCTTCCTATCCCCCAACATTAGGTAGGAGAAAAAGAAAGCTAGAGTAAAAGGCTATATTGATCTAGTCAGATTACTTCCTTCCGACTAGGGGCATTGAGTTCTCTGGGGGCAATTTTGATATCTCCAGCTAGCAACCAGCAACCAGCAACCAGTAAAAAATCAGCAATGGCAGCAACTATCCGCAGCAGGAGTAGCAGCAAGAAGAGCACAGACCACATGAAGCTCAACAGGAAGGAAGACCAAAGTGTAATGGTCCTTCTTTAGAAAGGGGAATCGAATACTCACAGGAGCAAATACGGAGACAAAGTGTAGAGACTGAAGGGAAGGCAATCCAGAGATTGCCCCACCTGGGGATCTATCCCATATACAGTCATCAAACCCAGACACTATTGCTGATGCCAAGAAGTGCACGCTTACAGGAGCCTGCTATATCTGTCTCCTGAGAGGCTCTGCCTGTGTCTTACAAATATAGAGGCAGATGCTTGTAACCAACCATTGGACTGAGAGCTAGGTTCCCAGGGGAGGAGTTAAAGGACTGAAGGAGCTGAAGTGGTTCTCAACCCCATAGGAAGAACAACAGCATCCACCAACCAAAGAGCTCCCAGAAACTAAACCACCAACCAACCAAAGAGTACACATGGAGGGACCCATGGCTCCAGCTGCATATGTAGCAGAGGATGGCTTTGTCAGGCATCAATGGGAGGAGAGGCCCTTGGTCCTGTGAAGGCTCGATGGATGGATGCCCCAGTGCAGGGGAATTCGAGGGCAGAGAGGTAGGAGTGGGTGGACGGGTGGGTGAGCACCCTCATAGAAGCAAGGGGAAGGAGGGTTGGGTAGAGAGTTTGCAGAGAGGAAACCAGGAAAAGGGATAACATTTGAATTGTAAATAAGGAAAATATCTAATTTGAAAAAAATTATACTATTAAAAAAGAGTTTCTGGAATTACAAACATCATATACTTCCTTAAACTATCTGCAGCTGGCAATATTGTGCTCTGCCCGAGCATGAAGCAAAGCATAGTCTGCTTCTGTGGAAAATCTGAAGCAGCTTGGGGTTAAAACAAATACATATTCCCATGACATTTCTATGCTTTCTTGTTTTGTTTCTTTTATTAGATATTTTCTTTATTTACATGTCATATGATATCTCCTTTCCCAGTTTCCCCTCTGAAAAAAGACGAAAAAAATAAAATAAGATAAGATAAAACAAAAGAAAACAAAACAAACAAACAAAAAAACAAAAAAAAATACCCTGTTCCCTCCCCTCTCTCCCTGCTCATCAACCCCTTGGCCCTGTGAAGGTTCATTTCTATGCTTTTAAAGAAACTCAAATTCTCACTACATAAGAGAGAGAACCATCTTCCTAGTGAGAGGCCAGATCTTTTATGTTCAGACTCCATCTTAGAGAAGTTGACCTAAGGCTGAACTTAAGTTAACTCACAAGCTGGCATCTAGCACCAGTTTCCATGTTACTCCCCAACAAACCTGCACCTCCAGGTTATAAGCCTGCCCCTGACACTTCCCTTCCTAACAACCATCAATCAGGAGGAAAGCAGAAGTTAAGTTTGTGGTTTGGCTCCCAGCAACAGCCAATTATGTTAAAAGCCATAATGGCTCCCCAATCAGAAGTGTACCAGGCTAGATACCCCCTTCTTGCCTCTATAAATGCCTGCCTGAAACTAGGCTCTGGGCTGCCCCCTCCAAAGAGTCCCTAGAGCAATTACACCAGAATCACCTCCCTGGTGGTCTTTTGGGGTTCAGGAATGCTTCCTGGCACAGCACTAGTATTTGAAAAACCATATCTAATCTGTTTAGTTTCAAGAGCCATCTTATCCTCTAAAGCAGACTCCAAGTCCAAGTCTGTTTCTTCCCATTTTCTTTCTTTTCTTACCAAGACCAACAACTTAGGTGACACGACCCTCCCTTCTAACAGCTGAGTACCATTTTAGACTTCCTTGCCATTCATATAGCATTAGTTTAAAATTGTCCACGTGCTTTTCACATACAAGTTGAAGTATGGTCTTGGGGACCTCTCCTGGCTGATCTTTATTTAGTTTTCCAGGCCACTGAGTTTCTATGTAGTAGTTGTTTATGACTCTTTGTTCCTTAAATATCCAACCACATCCCCTGTAAATGACAAGCATATTCACTTTGCTTGGACATTCCACATCAAGATTTGATTAACTTTTTATCTATCATTGCTCTCTATATTCAAATATAATTTTATCTTCCTCTCTGGTTGTCAAATTTAGATAAAACCTCTCTTTATAGTGCATCTGTGATTTGATTATCTTATTTGTTTATTTGCATAGTCATTTGTCAGTGAGTGACAACACTGGAAATTCAAATGGAAGCCTTTTTGTTTTGGCAAAACAATATTGTTCCTGGAATCACACTGCACTTTTGGCATGTGCTCAGTAACTATTTGCTGGGCAACTAAATACCACATACACAGTCATTTCCACATATGTTTGGTGTGCTTATTGAAAAGCAGATATTAATTCTGAGTGACATTATCAGAGATGTGTTGAACTTGAGATGACCTTTTACTAACTGGTAACATCAGACTCATAAAAAGAGGACAGGATATTCTATATTAGCAAGGTCACAAAGTCAGGAGTGGGCATTCTATTCGTCATTTGTAAATGTCATTCGAGACAGAGACATCCTGAATAATAGATCGTTCATGAAAGATTTCATTCTCTCTACAATGATTCAGTTCATTTTTGTATTCAGTACAGAATTCAGTATTCTGTGGTAAATAGTCAAAAGTTTTTCATGTTAATTTTAAAGGATTAACACTTTTTACCCTATATCTATTCTAAATTTTACATTTTAAATCAAATGGCATATGGAATGATCTTTTCATGTATTACATGGAGACCAATTAAAATTATTCATTGTTAGATGGAATTTATAAACACACAATGGTGTCTCACTATATACTCTTCAGCGATAGTAAAACATGTATCTTATTAACTAAAGGCAGTTTTTAGAAGCATATTGATATTTAGAATTCATATTGTTGTTATGAACAACATTGTGCTACTAATGGTTATCTGAGTCATTTTCAATCAATGAGATTATTTGTTAAAGTTTAATGAATTGGGCAACAATATCCCAGTTGCTCAGTGAAGTGCACTTGTATAATTGGGATCGTTTCTCTCTTCATATAAAATTTATCATCCCAGGACTCCAAACTCCCTTTGAAAGTTCAAATAAGGCACAAATTATGTTTTCTTCAATTGTGTTCTGGTGGGTGTGCATTCTTTACATGCCTTTTAAGAGATAAGAGCACTGTATGTTTTTATTCTATTAAAAGGCTGCATAATTTTATGAATAGATTACATTAGATTCTTTTCTTTCTACCATTTGTTAATGTGTTAATATGGCTCACTATGTCTAAATGTAGCACCTCATTAAGATAATAACATCCACATGTAATTGTGTGCTATTTTTTGCTACTGTCCCTCTCATACCTCAGGTTCCTCACATTCTGCTCATTTCCTTTATCTTGCACTCCAGACAAGCAAGGGATGTTGTCAGGGATGCCTGTAAGTCAGTAAGCACTGAACTGCATGCAGATTTCATGCTTTTACCTCTTCAGTAATTCAGTTCTCTTCCCAGAAGATGGATGAGCATGTCTTCCCAGGAAACCATTTTTATTTCTAAAGCCCAACAGTTTATCAAAGCAAATAGTGTCTAAATTTATAAAAATTAATATGATTGCTTTTGTTTTGACTTAGAAGCATCAAATGAAGGATAATAAAAACAGTGATAATTAGCCTTTGGCGACTTATTAAAAAAAAAAACAAAACACAAGTTTTGGGAACTCTTAGATTACAGAACTGGAAATAGCCAAAGTCAATGGTGATCCTCAAAGTTTAATGATCAATTTCATGACCTAGCCCAGGTTATGTGAAAGATAGACTAAGTTGGAATGTGTCATTTATCATTCACTAATTCTCTTCAGAATAACTTATGGTGTGTTTTGTATTCTAGCTGTGCATTTTTGCAACTCTCTCTGTTGTTGGGTTTTACTATGGTTATGACAGGAGACTGGTTTTCAGTGACATGTGTTTAATAATGTCCATATGTGGCTCTTTCCTTAGGAAAATGTGTGAATTAGCTGGAGGACCCTGTGGGTCATTGTTCCCACTGTCCCTTCCACTGACAACCCAGACCCACCCAGTTCTAGCTTCACCTTTATTATCTCTTACTACCTTTTCCTTACATCATCATGTTCGACTCCTTTGTGTTGGTGGGGTTTTCTGGCAAGTCTCCTGAGGAAGGAATTGGTAAGATAATTCAAATCCAAACCCTGTGAAGGAACTTGATAAATATATGACATCTTGTTATAAGACATACTCAGATTGAGTCTCTTAAGCTTAAATGAGGACCCTAAACTTGAAAGGAGAATGATAAATCATCCTATTTGATGCTAAATTCTCTAAATGTGCTAAATTTGACCTCGTTTAAGATTTTTTGGGGGGAGGATGATAGAGTTGTGCTACTATATGAAAATTAGAAATGGCAACTCTCATGATGATTAAAACTTGAAGACATTACATTGGGTCTAATTTGGCTCTGTTATTTACCTATTCACATGAGATTTACCATTTTACATGGAAATAATAGTGTTCATTGATACTATCCCTTGATCTGTCTCGTGTTCACAGTGTGTCATAAGCTTTCAAAGAGGTCCTTTTGCATTTCTTAGGCTTAGTTACATTATCTATCAGACATAGACTATACTATGCTCAACCTATGGTTTAACCACAAAAATATTTAAAGGTGCTATTTGAAGTTTATCAGATAGTTTTACTACATAGGAAACATAAATGAAATTTGAAAGCCTCTCATTTTTTAGGATGTTTTGATAGATTCCCGTGAATATTGGTTGCACTCCTGAAGGCCACTACCCCTCCCACTTTGCAGATATTCTTTGGAAATGAGAATATCAAGGGCTTGGCCATGGTGCTATGCACTCCCATTTTGTATTTTATTTGTTCTAAAATGTTATTTTTATTAGGGAATTGAGTCCATGAATGTTAAGAGATATTAAGGACCAATGATTATTGCTTCCTGTTATTTTTGTTGTTAGAGGTGGAATTGTGTTTGTAAGAAGATTAATTTCTTGCTTTTGTTTGGGTGTAGTTTCCCTTCTAGATTATCTTTTGTAGAGCTGAACTTGTGGAAACATAATGTTTAAATTTGGTTTTGTCATGGAATATCTTGGTTTCTCCATATATAGTAACTGAGAGTTTTGCTGGGTATAGTAGCTTGAGCTGGCGGTTCTGTTCTCTTAGAGTCTGTATGACATCTCCCTGAGATCTTATGGATTTTAGAGTATCTGTTGAGAAGTCTGATGTAATTCTGATAGGTCTGCTTTTATATGTTAGTTGGCCTTTTTCCCTTACCACTCTTAATATTCTTTCTTTGTTCTGTGCATTTGGTGTTTTGATTATTATGTGTTGGGAAGAATTTCTTTTCTGGTCTAATCTATTTTGTGTTCTGTAGGCTTCTTGCATGTTTATGAGCATCTCTTTCTTTAGGTTAGGGAAGTTTTCTTCTATAATTTTGTTGAAGATGTTTACTGGCCCTTTGAGTTGGGAATCTTCACTCTTGTCTATGCCTATTATTCTTAGGTTTGGTCTTTTCATTGGGTCCCGGATTTCCTGAATGTTTTGGGTAAGGAGCCTTTTGCATTTTCCATTTTCACATAAACTCTTTCTTCCTTGAATCACTTTTTGTTAGTCCTCAGCTGTATACAGGCATACACTATCTTAATTGCCATTTTCCTCTATAATTTGAGACTTAGGTTGGGTTTGTGAACAGAATGACCTAGAAGAGATCCAGCAGATAATCACAACAAAATAATTTAATTACTAATTGTTTTTTCTCTGACCTTTAAAAATACTGTTTAGAATATTTATAAGTAGTAGGACTCATTAAATGGATGCCCAGAGAGTATCTGAATTGTTGAGAAAGTGTGTCCAATAAAAAAGAAAGTGTTACCAGGTGAAGGTATTGTAGGGAAGATAAACCTTTAAAAAATATTACCGTGCTTAAAATTTAGTTCACTGGATTAAGGTTTCTGATGTGAAACCTGATGATATGAATGTGATTCCCAGAACCAACTTTCTAGGAGGAAAGTACCGACTCTCAAAAGTTATCCTATGACCTCCACATGTGCACTGTGTCATACATGACCACCACCGTTCACTGTCTTCGTTACTTTTCTATTGCTATGAGGAAACACCAGCATGCAACTTACAAAATGGAGAGTTTATTTGGGCCTACAGTTTTCTGAGAGAGGAGATTCCATCATGACAGTGAAAACTGGAAACAGGAAGCTGGCATGAAATCAACAGAAAGCTCACATTTATTACCCCAAGGAGAAAGCAGAGAGTGTGCACCAGGACTGGAGAGTCTCTAAATTCTCAAAACTCTCCTCCAGTGACATGCTGCAGCTCCTAAGATTTTCCACATATGCCCCTAATTGGTGACCAAATATTGAAATGTCTAAGTCAATGGGGAACAGTTTTAATAAAATCACTGCACCACTACACACACACACACACACACACACATACACCACACACACACACACAGTAAATAAATAAGAAAAATACTGAAAAATTATATTATGATACTTTCAAATTTACATGAGTGTATAACACTATTTTTAAGAAGTCTACATTTTTAATTAATTATATCATTGTCAAATCATCTATAGGGGTGGGGTTTTGAAATGATAAATGGGATTTAGAATTCCTTCCAGACCCTGTCCTTTTGGGGTTGGATTGGGTCTGTATCAGGTGTGTTTGACAAGTTCTGCTTTATCACCTCTCTTGCTCTGCCAATATTGTTTGAAATCTGCTCTAATGGTAAGGCAAGGCACAAATATAACTCATTGGCAAGACATTGTGTGTGGAAGTTCTGGTTCATGATTATAGGCAGCAGAAATAAGAGTAAGCAAAGGTAGAATAATGTGACTGGAAGCAGAAATACAATTGGTACTCATCATTTAAAAACTAATTTTATTTCCAGTATGTAAACTAACTTTTAAAAAATACCTAAATATTAATCTGAAATGTGTGAATTTCTGTCACATTCTCCCCAGTTTTCTTCTGTGGGAAACTATCTAGTCAATCAAGTTTATATTGAATTTTAAAATGATTTTAATGTTCATATAGAAGGCAAACCCTAAAAAAAAAAAAACAAGCAAATTAACCAACAAGTTTTATAAACTAAGGAATATCCTAGGAGCAAAAATAAATTCATGTGTTAGCTCTTACAATAATATTTAAAAATTAAGAAAGCAAATGTCATCAAAGATACATTTTCTTCTTCCCTTCTTTCTTTCTTTCTTTTTTTCTTCCTTCCTTCCTTCCTTTCTTTCTTCTTTCTTTCTTTCTTTCTTTCTTTCTTTCTTTCTTTCTTTCTTTCTTTCTTTCTTTCTTTCTTTTGGCTTTTTGAGACAGGGTTTCTCTGTATAGTCCTGGCTCTCCTGGAACTCACTCTGTAGATCAGACTGGCCTCAAACTCAGAAATCCACCTGCCTCTGCCTCCCAAGTGCTGGGATTAAAGGTGTGCACCACCACTGCCCAGTGAAGATACACTTTCTTAACATCTGTGTATAAAAGTCACTTGGGAGTCACTTTTCTAACAATTTGATTATTTAAAAATGTGACTGTAGGCTCTTGAGTTTCAATTTTTTTGGACCATTTAAGGAAAAACAACTGTATTTGAACCTCTAATTTTCAGTATCAGAACTGGAAAACCCTGAAAACCATAAAGGCTTCACTATGTCTATACGACACTTTTCTCTGCCCTGGAGCCTGCCGTGAGCCGTGGGGAGAAGCTTCTAGTGGATCTTATTCCTGGCTGTGGCTTTGTTACTATCACAGATCTTGGAGGTGGAGAATATCAGGTATAGTTTTCATTCTTGCACTTGGCCAGCCTGCATGTATTTATATTTGGTCCTGACAGGAAATTCCTGTACAAAACTCCTAAACTATGAAAACTTTTTCCTTGAGAGGTTTTTGAAAGCATAAGATGTAGACAAAAGCATATCAATGTCAAACTAATGAGTGTAACTTTCAGCATCCTGGGGTTCTCCATCCCCCTCTCCCTCCCTCCCTCTCTCTCTCCCTCTCTCTCTCTCTCTCTCTCTCTCTCTCTTTCTCTCTCTCTCTGTCTCTCTGTCTCTGTCTCTGTCTCTGTCTCTGTCTCTGTCTCTGTCTCTCTCTCTCTCTCTCTGTCTCTGTCTCTCTGTCTCTGTCTCTCTGTCTCTGTCTCTGTCTCTCTCTCTCTCTGTCTCTCTCTGTCTCTGTCTCTCTGTCTCTGTCTCTGTCTCTGTCTCTCTCTCTCTCTCTCTCTCTCTCTCTCTCTGTGTGTGTGTGTGTGTGTGTGTGTGTGTGCACTGAATCTACAGCTATCCATCTAAGAGTTCATGAATAGTTTAACAAAGAAAGGGCAGAGCTATTGAGTAATCCAGGCTCATTAATTGTGTACTTGCCAGGAGGATCTGACTTTAAATCATTAATGCAGGCAACATTTCTCTCTAGAGCCATCAATGTGATTGTACTGCTAGAAAAAAATGTAATAATGATGGGTTTTCTTTTCTTTTTTCTTTTCCCTCTCATTGGAACTTCAGAGTCACAGGTAATGTATATGTTCTCTTAAAAATAAGGGACTACAGTAATAGGCTATAGATGCTTTGTTCTCTTAAAAATAAGGGACTACAGTAATAAGCTATAGACGCTTTGAAGACGTTAGTGTTTCTTTGTTGACAAAGAGCTGGCATAGGTCGAAATACTGATTTAGAGTCTGATAATAAAGGGTATTTTGTAAGCTCTCATCCTATTTTAGGTTAGTTAACAATTACATTATGTAACAAATTCATATTTTATAATGATATGCAAACTTTATTTTGCCATTTTGTACAGTTTATATAGAAAAGTGTTCACTTTGGAAATGATGCTAGATTTATTATTTTAACTCACTTTTCAGAAATAATGGATGTGTAACTTTGGCATTCTAGGTTGATGTTTCTGGTCCTTTGGATGGCACTGGGTATGCTATAACACTATCTTCAATTTCTGCCACAACCTATAGCTCACCTGTGAGTAGAACAATGGCAACAAATGTGTCAAGTGAGTCCCTGTTTTAACTTACTTTTAATTAAATGTATTTAGTCCTTGCCACTCTGGTGGACAGAAATATTTACATCGGCAGCGGTTGCTTTACATGTGTGAAATCAGTATAGAGTAATTGATATGAAATGGAAAGTTAAGAAAATGTTTACAATTTGTCTTCTGCTGGCAGTCTTGTTTGTTTCCCTTACTTTCAAAGAAAAAAGGTAATTATTTTTGTTTGTGAAGTGGATTAGAGAGTCTGTTAATGGTGTGACATTTGGATTATTGGAGTCAAGAAAACAAACTCACTATACTCCTGAAGGAAAAAATAAAACTGTTCTGTTTGTAAGGCTCTTTCTTGTTTTCTTCTTGCAGGTAAGCCCTGCATTAACAAAGCCTTTAAAAAACAAAAACAAAAACAAAAACAAAAAAACAAAAATCAAAAAAACGACTTGGCATCAAAATTATGTTTGACACGTACTGTTTTATAGCATTCCATTTTTTACATTCTTAGAAAAGAATGTTTGTGGTGTTACTGAAAAGAATTTATTAGTCTTTTTTTTGTTCAAAGCTGTAAGGAAAATAAATTCATACTAATTTCTGGGAACTTCAAAAGTTTACATTTATAAATATGTTTTTTTAATTTACTTGTTTTGGTGGAAATAGAATATTTATTTGATCATTTAATAACACGAATTTTTAAAAATAGAACCGGGACCTCCAGTCTTCCTCGCCGGGGAGAGAGTTGGCTCTGCTGGGATTCTTCTTTCATGGAACACTCCTCCCAACCCAAATGGAAGAATCATATCTTATGTCGTTAAATACAAGGAAGTGTGTCCATGGATGCAGACAACGTACACCCGAGCGAGAGCGAAGCCAGACAGTCTGGAGGTTCTTCTCACTAACCTGAACCCTGGAACAACATATGAGATTAAGGTAAATATTTTGGGAGTGGATACTGAGCATTGAAATAGTAAATCCATGAGGAAAGTGAGAGTTTCACCCGCCGTGTAAGTCTGCTAGTTGAGTGAGCTGAGCCAGTGAGGAGTGACAAGCTATCACGTGCTCAACACGAGAATGTCATATGCAAACATATATGCAAAGCCTGGTGAAGTCTTTTCTTCTCTATAGATAGATAAATGTTTATATAATATCCATTAAGAAAACCTTTAGCTTAATATCTTTCATGGAAAGCAAATTGAGCTTAAAGTAACTACTTTAGGTTTCAAAATGAAAATATTAAATGCCACTTATTTATTACTTTAAATGTTTTGCTGTGCAAGACAGAAGAACCCAGAGCCTCCTGCATGTTAGGCAAATGCTCAACCACTAATCTACATCCTTGAGTAAAATATTGCTCTTTAATCAGAATTAAACTAACTGGTATTTTATTTTTCTAACTCTGTTGCATTTGGATGTACATTCCTTAACTTTTGGATGATGGATTAAAAACTTTTGAAGCAACAGTTTTACTAAAAATAAACTCAATTCTGTTTCACTCAACAAAGGTTCACTGAGCCCTTATTATTTTGTGTTTCTAAAAGTGTGTGATACTTTACAACATTAAGTATTCACGATTTAATGTTTTATTTGAATACTAAATAAAGATGAACTTACACAAAGCAATGTTGTGCTGGATTAAATAGAAATGTTTGCAAAGAGGGAACAGCTATGACATTTGCACATGAAAAAGTAAGGAACAGAGTTATCTTCCTGGCTCCCTGCTGTTTTCCAACTTTAAAAGCACCCACATCTTTTCTTTCTCTTTAGGAAATGTCTGTCTATCTATCTATCTATCTATCTATCTATCTATCTATCTATCTATCTATCTATCTATCTATTTATTTATTGTGCTGTATGGGGACATGGATATCATGGTACAAGTGTCCATGTGTTAAGGTCAAAGGACAATTTATGGGAGTTGAGTTTTCCTTCCACCTCAAGGGTTCTAGAGCTCTAACTTGGGTTGTCAGGTTTGGGGCAAACACCCTTACCTTCTGAGCCATCTTGCCAGCTCTAACACATGCATTTGTTTCTTTGAGTCTTGAAAACGAGTGAGCATAGAGAAGAAAACTTGTAAAAGCTGATCTGTGGCCTAACTAACTGTGGAGGCCTTTCTTAATGATAAAACATTATAGGAGAGATTTTGCAAGAAGCGTTTTGACACCTATAAATTCCAAAACATATTTTCTACAAACATATGCATATTTAAGTTAATTGGTATCATAAAATATATACTCAGACATAATAAATAAATACTAAGGTTAATGTGATGTAAGAAATGATTGTTCAGAGAATGTCAACTTGCTCAGACTAGTTCTGCTTAGATCTCTTTTTATGAGTTTGCATTTTATTTCTCTGAATTCTCTTATTTCAGGCTTATTAAGAAGCCTCTAGCCTATGTCTCACCTCACACTTCATAAATCATGATGTGACATTTGCTCTCCTCAAATAAATGTTAGCCATTGGCGAATTCCAAGGGGGAATTTGGCATGGTGCATTTGATATCTTCAGTATAAGTAACACCTATGGGGAAAGCCTGTTAAGTGGTCTATGTATATTATTTCAGTTAGTCTTGGAAAAACCCTGTGACACAGGTAAATTATTATTCTCAGTCAAATATGGGGAAAACATGTGCCTTGGAAGAACTAAGCAAATTGCCTAAAGTTTTCCATCTGTGGAAGAACTATAAGATTGTAGGTCCCACTCACACATTTTGTAAAGGCTTAGGAGTTTCAAAGCCATTCACAGTGTCTGCTCCGCCTATTGAGTTGTATCACTAAATCATGCAAATAAAAAGTTGTTTGTGTGCCTGTTAAATTTTGATTTTGTACTCTTACATTGTTAATTGAGCATATTTATTTTTCACTTACACTTTTTCTGAGTACTCATGAGTCCAGTTATATAAAGTGTGAACGTTAAGGTCTGATGGCATTTGTATAGCCAGTCGTATGAGTAGTACATACAGTTGGTATAGACTGAGTTTTAGAACAAGTATTTCAACTGAATTCATGTTGTATTATTATTTCTTGTATTAACGTGGTCATGCCTACTGACTTCTCTCTCATCAAGTTTTTTTTTCTTCATCTAAAGGATATTGGCCATACTACTTTCTAGGTCAATTACATGAAATCCACCCTACACACACACATATTGCTTTCCAATTGGGGAATATTATAAGAATTACAGGAAAATCATTTTAGAACTTTCCTTGTGGTGAAGTGAACATTGTATTATTGAAAATACTGTGTATTTAGAAAGTAAAGAAATTGAACATAAAACCCCTGGTCTGTTTCAGGTTGCTGCTGAAAACAGTGCTGGCATTGGAGTGTTTAGTGACCCATTTCTTTTCCAAACTGCAGAAAGTGGTAATTTTCCTAAATTGTTAATTCTAAATTAATTTAATCATGAGTGCTTGCCATTTGAAAAATTAAAATGTCATAAAAATATGATGCAAAATGTATGAAATTATTGAGAATGGCCTTTGAATTCCTTTTAGTTATTTGAGATAGTAAAAGTACTTTGAAAAAAATTTTCTGTCTAAGTATCATCTTAGGGGCAGAACATTAGAAAGCACACACACACACACACACACATACACACATACACACACGCATGTGCATACATGCATATACACATCCACACACACATGCGCACAGGTGCACTCACACATATACATGCATGCATACACACACACATACACATATGCACACATGCACACAAATAGGATGAGAAAGCATCTATTATTATTTCAAGCAAACCACTCTGTTTTAATTTAACTTATTTATTTTAAAGAAAGTTCTTTCTCTGCAGCCTAGGCTAACCTTAAAGTCACTATGCCATTCATGTTGGTTTTAGACTTAGGACCTTCCTCATAGGTGTCCTGACTGCTGGGCTTACAAGTAGGTGCCATCATGGCCAATTTATAAGACACCTCTGTGGATATTTGGGTACATTAATGACTCATTCATAATTCTTCCCATGCATATATGTTCCTGAGACCATCTAGAGATGTAGGTCAGCTTTTTCCATGTAAGCTTATATCTCTTTTGCCATCAGCACCAGTGATGTAAGCATCTTGTGATGTCAGGCATGAAAATGCCAACTGATAATCAGCATATCAGTCTCTAAGACTCAGCCATCATCAATCCAGTTGATGCCTTTCCCTTCCTCCTATGACTGAGAGGAACTTTGATTTCATGCTCAGTTCCTTCAGTTCCTTCCTCCAAGTAATGTCTAAGTCTGCCAGCATCTCCTACCAGTACTGTTGTGAAGTGTATCCAGGGTCTTAACCCACTCTGCAAATCTTGCTGCTCGATGCATTTTCTTTTCCTCCTTAGATGACCAACCAGAACCTTGTAACTGATTAGAATCAAATGAATATAAAGAGAAATAGTTAATTAATAGTTTCTCCAATTAACAAATATTTATCATGGATCTTATGTTCTAATGAGAAAAGATAAATAAATATGTGAATTAGTATGCCAGGTACATTATAAGACTATACAATGTCTATGATTGTTTTTCTATTATGGATGTTATATATGTCGAAGTAAAATTCTCCAAATTGCTCAGTGTAATTAGGCATGGGTCCTGGTATATCAAGAGGATACAATAGTCAGTGTAGAAAAAAATGTGTAGAACATTCAGTAATTAAATCACTGGTTTAAGATATGTTAAATTCTACACATTGAATGTGTAATTATCAAATGAGAAGAAATTTGTTTTCTGCTGGAAAAAAGTAGTATTAAGAGAAATATATACAAAATAATCAGTGAAACCGAGCTGAATGAATAATATTCTGTCCACCAACATTAAAACCCAGGGAACTTAACTCTCTAGGGAACTTTCTTTATTTCATATAAATATATAATTTATTTCAGATTTAAATATTAAAGTGACAACTTATATCTCAGTGTCTGAATAGGAATGAAGCAAACAAAACATAACAAAACAAACCAAAAACCCAAAACACCACCACCCAAACCAACCAATCAACTACAACACCAAAAACAAAAACAAAAACTGTGTGTGTGCCGGTGAAAAAAATCTTGATATGTAAGACTTTTGGTATTTTATAGTAAACCTATAGTTGGATCAAGGTGTATGGATTCTCTGTATAGATAATCTACAAATAATGGCATGCTGACATATAGAATTTAGAAGAAGAATATTTAAATAGAGGAGTCAGGAGGATTTAACATTTTGTTATTTAATTAATGCTTATGGCTTTCTGTTTTGGAAGCCAAGCTTCAGAATGTTACAAAAAGGGGGTAAACTTATAAATTCGTTGGATTTCATCAATTTTTTACAACTCTATCTATCTATCTATCTATCTATCTATCTACCTACCTACCTACCTACCTACCTACCTACCTACCTATTGGCTTTTGGAGAAAATGATTCTCTGTGTAACCTTAGTTGTCATGGAACTCACACTGTAGACTAAGCTCACTTGAAATCAGAAATCTGCCTGCCTCTGCCTCCAGTGCTGGGCTTAAAGGAAATACCCCTACTCCTGCTCTTTACAACTCTTTTAAGGACCAGCTGGAAATGTGTCTATGTGCAATCTGCCATTGGTATATGAATATTTAAGAATACTCTTATCATTACAATGAGAAAAATTTAAAAAGGATTAATATTCACAAAAGAAATAATTTTATAGTTGCACAGTATAACATATTTAACAATCTTAGCCCCTTTGTTTTATTGTATTTCATATACTCCAAATAAATTAAATATTGAATTTTGAACAAATTTTTCAACTTTATTTTATCAATTCTCCTTAAGAAAATTTTCCACTTATTATATTATTCTCAGTAACTGTGGTAACTTACTTTTGTCATTAAAATGCATTTGGCTTATAATTTCTCCATTCTCATTGTCTAATTTGTATTGAATATTTCTTCTTAGGACCTAAGTTCTTGAATATTTCTTTTACAAAACAGAATTTGGTGTGTTTAGGCACAATGAAAATTCTAACCTTTTAATATCTTAATACTATTCACCATTTTTATTAGATGTAATCTTACCTCAAGCATTTTTGTTTTATTCTACCATCTGAAAGATCTTCATTATTTATTTGCATACCTATTTTATCTGCACAACCTCTCATTCTGATGTAATATGGTTATCACAGAAACTAAACATTGAGATTATCATTATAGATAATAATTGATAGTAAGAAATTTGGCAAAAATATATATAAAACTCAAAATACAAAAATCATGAACTATTAACAAGTTATCTATCTATTTGATGTTAGGCACTAGATATTTATGAAATTTTTGGTTATGAATTTTGTGTATTTTGGCTCCTATTTTGAATTTATTATTTTTCCAACTTCTACAGTGCCTATATAATTCCAAAGTATTTAAGGAAGTAGAGTTTTAGCTCATACTTGGTTTTTTATTTATAAAAAAACTATTGATCTAGTAGTTTCATGTGTATTTTAAGTGCTCATTGAATGAATAGATGTGATGGACCAGTAATTCTGAAATATGTACATATCATTCATCACATTTTTAAAGCATTTTAAGGAGAAATACACACATATACACATATATACATGGTTAGAAAGTTGATATTTTTCAAGATATTGCATATTTCATTTTACATAAGGTGGAAATTTGATATAGCTGAAGAACATAAGCAGCATTTTAAATTTTACAACAGTTTCCCCCTTCCTCCACCTCATTCCTATTTCCAGCTCCAGGTAAAGTGGTTAACCTCACAGTGGAAGCTCTCAACTATTCTGCAGTAAATTTGATTTGGTATTTACCTCGGCAACCAAATGGCAAAATCACCAGCTTCAAGATCAGTGTCAAACATGCCAGAAGTGGCATAGTGGTGAAGGATGTCTCCATCAAAGTCGAGGACCTTCTGTCTGGGAAATTACCTGAATGTAATGTGAGTGCGGTGTAACACACGTCACACATCAAAATTTTTATTTGGTTTACATCTTCAGGTTTTCATAGCTTGAAAAGTTATACTCTTGGGCTATAGCATCATGCTATGTTAAACTGACTGTATTTCAGGGGTACGAATTACAGACGGGAAGAGAATATCTCTAGGCATATTGCAAAAGACTTCATTAATGGGGCAGCATTGGTTTGACAGTGGAGAAAGGAGAGGTGAGAATAGACTATGTGGTAGACTGGGTGTTCCAGTTGGGAGGACATTTTATAAGTTGGCAAGGTATAGGGGCCATAAGTCCGTGTGTCATAGAGGAAAGTACCTGTCGGGGAATATATAGTCAATGTTAGATTAAACCAGTGGGCTGCCTGATGGCATATCTTTGTGAAAAGATTGCCATTTTTGTCATTCATATGAAACCTTCAAAGATACTATGTTATTTTTCCATATCCTGCTTTCCTAAGTTAATTTTGGGATATTTTTTATCATGTTATTATTGATGGAGAAATAGCCAAACAATGTTATTTTGTTTTAAATAGTTTAGTGAATTCTAAAAATCTTCTGCTTCCAGTTAAGATCCATTTGAATACACACACATGTACATGCATATACACACTAATATCTGGAAAGGTAAATTTTTTGTTTTTGTTTTGTCTTACTTAAGTACTTATGATTTAAAAATGATAGGAACAGTTAAGAACACAGATTGAAATTGTCTTAGGGTTTTTGCTCTATTGGGTTGATATAAATTTTAAAAGTTCTTATTGATGATTTAGCTGATAGCTTATCTCCATTTTATCCTACTTTAAACTCTATGTAGGATTTCAAGATTGAAGTATAATGAATACAATAGATATATCCTGTCCTAATATAATAGACATTAGCATCAGTCCTAATGTTATAGACATTAAAAATTTATTCATTTCTTATAAAAATTAATTTGCTAAATTTTTCACACACATTAAGAAATAATATTTATATTAGAAGGAAAATAAATGGGTAGTGTTCTTATGTTTACCTACAAATAGCATGTGAGTCCTCCTACTGTGTTTTCTTTCCCTTACTAGGAGAACAGTGAATCTTTTCTGTGGAGTACTACTAGCCCCTCTCCAACCCTTGGTAGAGTTACACCTCCACTTCGTACTACACATTTATCCAGCACATTGGCACGGAATAAGATCAGCTCTGTGTGGAAAGAGCCCATCAGTTTTGTGGTGACTCACTTGAGACCTTACACAACGTATCTCTTTGAAGTTTCAGCCGTTACGACTGAAGCAGGATATATTGACAGTACCATTGTTAGGACACCAGAATCAGGTATGGCTTGATTTTGTTAGAAAAAGAGAAAATGACATGAAGTTATTTATAGAATAATCTTTCATTCTGTCCATAGAGTATTTTGTTGTGGTTAATCTTTCATTCCTTTAAGTAACTCTTTCTAACATAATAGATAATAGGTATCCACTAGGAATATCTTTGATGCTAAACTAAACATCTAAAAGAAAAAAGACATATAGAGAGGGGATTCTTCAGATAGTATGAATGACACTTAGCAATTCATGACCTCTATAATTTTTCTAAATGTCTGTTTTTCCAACAAAATTTAATTACCTATAATCTTTCTCACTGACATTGTTATTATCAGAGCTACAAGATACTACCTGAAACAGCACAGCTAGTATTGATTAATATTTCAGTATCAATAACTACTCATATCTTTATGAACAGCATTTCTCCCCTTGACACATCAGGTGCATACTAAGTTCATAATATCAATACTAATCTGTAACCTTATGTTAGTATCCACATAAATACATTTATAAAATAAACTATACTTAGAAATACAGACTGTCAATTGACCTTTTGTGCTTTGAGATTTTAGGACTGAAGGACTGCGATTATTCATCATTATTACCATTAACCTTTAAGAGGTCATATTCCTAAAGATTTATTTGTTTATTTTATGTATGTAAAGAGCTCTATCTTCATGTACACCTGCATGCCAGAAAAGGGCATCAGGTCATATTATAGATGGTTGTGAGTCACCATGTGGTTGAGGGAATTTAACTGAGGAACTCTAGAAGAGCAGTCATTGCTTAACCACTGATTTATCTCCCCCCAAAAGGTCATATTTCTAAGTATAATTTATTTATACATGTGTTTATGTAGATACTAACATATAATGTGACAGATTAGTATTGCTTAATGAACTTTGCATGCACCTGATATTTCAATATACATAATAATACCATATTATATATATATATACACACACACACACACACATATATATATATATATATAGAGAGAGAGAGAGAGAGAGAGAGAGAGAGAGACAGATAGACAGACAGACAGAGAGAAAGAGAGAGGATATAAAAATTATATGTAAAGTAGTTTTACTAAAGAACATTATCTTTTTCCCAGAGGCATATATGTCAGGTTCTATTATTTTCTTTCACATGTTAGTATGAAACTATTATTTTCTTGACTTAAATAACTATATTTAAATCTTTGTAATGATAATTACTTTTCTATCCCCTATTCAATACGAAGTCACTTCATGTAAATTATATACAATGAAAGTTATTGGACAAGAACTTTGAGTAAATATTCAGTGCCATTTATTTCAATAAAACAAACTAATGCATACAAACACCTTTAATATGTTTCAAAATTTAAACATATTATTAGTTATTAGTTTTTATCTTTCCAGTATTCTATTAAAATCTTCTGTCCATACATTATATATTTCTTCTTGGAACAAAGACAAATATTGATATTAAAACGTAAAAGTTTGACCTTCCCACCTGTATGTCCACCAGAGAAAATGTGTTTCTCAAGCCAAATAGCCAATTGGTTGAAAATATATATATACTGAATATAGGTATTATATGTTATATATGACTATACATAAGTTATGTGCATATAGGTACATTAAGACCATATGACATTGGCAAGAATTATAATAATTTGTAGAATAAAGACAACTGCACTATCAGATATAATACTAGTACATTAGAAAACTGTCAAAAGAGATATGTTTTATTCAAATTGTTTAGTTCTAGACTATTTTGTTTTTTTTCCATGATAAACATCATTTGTTTTTGTGCATCATATATTATTTGTTTTTAATATATTACATATATTACATATTCACTTTCCCTATAATAATTTCAGTGCCTGAAGGACCACCCCAAAACTGTATAACAGGCAATGTCACAGGAAAGGCCTTTTCAATTTCATGGGACCCACCAACAATTGTCACAGGAAAGTTTAATTACAGAGTTGAATTATATGGGCCATCAGGTAAGACTCAGTTAATTTTGCTTTTACTTTTTAGAAGAAATCTATTAAATACATGGATTATTTCTAACTCTGAAAAGAAATGAGCTCCTGAGAAGACCCTAAAGTGATATAAATAATAGATTAATGAGGAAATCAAGTTCTTTAGATCTTCTGTATTAAACCACAAATGAGTGTAAGGATGTTCAATGCTATTCTTCTGAGGGCTTTAATTCAGAGCAGACATCAGAGGCATAGCTTTTCCATTGCCATTTGTCTATGACTCACATGAAGATAAAATAATAGGCAAGAGAACATTAAGTTTAGACTGTGACAAATCGGTTTCCATTTAGATCAAACCATCATCAACTTATAATCATCAGAGCTCTCTGCCTATCCTCTGTGCAAAGTTATTGTGAGCCTAAGTCTGCTGTGAAAAGGTTATTTGAAGTGCTGCTGGTGGCCTTAAAAGGTAACAAATTCTCCAACTTATGAACAAGCAGATTTGAGCATCCTCTTGTCAGAGGTTAACTGGAGGAGTCTTATATTCTACAGGAAATAAATGATCAGTTTTTGTTTTTTGTTTTGTTTTGCTTTTACTGAATATGAGATCCCATAGTTACTGTCAAAGTTTAATTCAAACAATGTTCAAATAATGTAAATTGTCATACTGTTCTTTATTTGAAAGCACTGAAAAAAATCCCTTAAAATTTGCAAATCCTCTCTTTGTGAAATGTCTGTGGTAGGCATCATGTGAGTAGACTCATTTCTAAGTAACTTTTGCTTCTGAAAATCTGAAATACGAGAAGGTCCTATGCCCAAGTGCAAGCACCACACACACACACATACACACACACACACACACACACACACACACATCACGACCACACACTCACACACTTGCACACATCTTTTCTATTAGATATTATGTTTCAACTCTTAGATAATATGTACCTTCTTTTAATCAGATGCTTGAATATTAAAACATGCAAATGAGAGGGAAGGAGGGCTGGGAGTAAGCAGGGTTGAAAATTACATTTTTATTAGAAATAATAAATATTAGTAGGTTTCTAAAAGTGAGAAAAAGAAGGAAAGCTGACATAAGCTTTGTTGAAAAGTTGCTTCTGGTGGTAGTAGAGGTAAGGTCTTTTTCCTAAATATAGGAACTGGATTAACTTACAAATATAATTTGTCTATAGTAAGGCAGCGTCCTGCTAGAGGGAGTGTTCAGGTAGACAATTTCTTACTGATCTAAGTATTTCAGTGTAATGAGAAACAAGACCATTACCTAAGGCTGAGGAGGGGGCAGGAGGTTTTGAAAGTCTGAAGAGAAAGCATTGAGTCAATCACTGAGAAAGCAAGTCTACTTACCTATGGAAGCTGAGAAAATGTAAGACTCCAGTTTAAGCCTCATTTTGAATGTGGTCAGGGGTCAACATCATGGAAGTTGGAAGCCATGGCTTTTCTCTTCCTCCATCAGCAAGAGCAGTTTTAGAACATTGAAGGTTTATGTGAGACAATTGCTCCTGGCAATGGCATTGAGTGGATAAAAAGCGGGCATCAGTGGTGAGAGTCCAAACAAGGTTAAAAACACAGCCAGCTGTAAGATCCTTTGAAGGGTAGATCTAGTCAAAGTAATGTTGCCTCAGCTCCTAGAGTAACTGGAGTTCAGATAAAAACACGTGCAGAAGACGTATGAAAGTCAGATAATGCAATTTGTGTAGCTATTGGTAATGATAATAATTATGATCAGAAATTTAACAAGTTTTTATAATTTAATTTTTATCTGTGAGGCCAATAAAATCACCATACACTAAAATGGTAGTAATTCATCATATGCAGGATGAATGTGAGTAGCCCTAGGCTGGTGGACATAAGCTTGAAGACTAAGGACTTTATGTAAGGAGTCAGGAAAATAATGCTCTCTGACCCTCCTGGGTCAACCTCCAGGCTCCGAGATCTTGAATTATATACACACTTTCATGCTCAACATCATTGTATACTGTGGATCTTACCCAGGGCATTGTGTGTTAGGCAAAGAGTATCCCAAATGAACTATATATCTCACTTCTGTTTCCCATTTAAGTATATTAAAATTAAAATAGCAACTCAACAGGACTCTTTAACATAAGAAAAGTTATTTAAAGCACCCGAAGATCTCCATGTTGTTTCTACTGCTTAAATCTGTATCAAACTAAAGCAAATATTTCAAATACATTCATACATAATAACAACATTTTTGTTTAATGATTTGGTTATTGTCCTTGCTTCTAAACATGATATGAAATGATTATGTATTTCATAAAATACCCATAAAACCTATGGGTCTGTTCTGTTATTTGCAGGGAGGATTTTGGATAATAGTACAAAAGACCTTCGGTTTGTGTTTACCCATCTCACACCATTCACAATGTATGATGTCTATGTTGCTGCAGAGACTAGTGCTGGGGTTGGACCCAAGTCAAATCTTTCAGTATTCACTCCCCCAGATGGTAAGAACTTTCTCCTTTATAGGCTTAATGCGATAATTTTGAAATGCTTGTGAATATTATTGAGTTGGTAAAATGTAATTTTAAGGAGGAATTTGGTTTCTTAGATCCCATTATTTTCCTTGTTAAGTTACTACCTACTTTATTCTGAGCCTGTGTTCTCTAGCACATCAGACCTGCAGCATGCTTCATAAAGGAAAGGACCCAAGAGCAGGGAGGACTTGAGAAGACTGTGTTCACTGTGGCAGAGAGTCATGGTGCTTTTGAGCAAAACACCAAGAAGTCTTAAATGACTAACACTCATTTAATACTGCTTAACTATAGTATTCAACACACAGGCAATAGTTTGACTGCATTATTAAACAAACATTGAATGTGTTTTCTCACATAAGTCATTTCCAGAGAAATCCCTGTTTCTACCACCCAGAAAAATATATTTTGATGAGGTGTTTTCTGAACTGGTAAGGCTTCCTGGTGGGGAACAAAATAAAGTTCTCAGAACTTTCAGAACATTTAAAATAATATATCTTAAGAAATTACAATAAGTATGCTTATTAAGCATCAATATTTTGGGTGAAACCTATTGCTAGAGTATTATTTGCATTTTCCTGGTTTACTCTAAACTTGCTCAATGGCTTCATTGCTGTTTAGATAAAATTATTAGCATATAAGCCACCATGTTTCAGAATAAACTAACACTAGACAAAGTTTCCAGAGTTTGTATGGTAGCTAACATACAATAACTGAGAATTTATATAAACAAATATGTGCATACACCTACCTACCCAATTCAGTTGGACATTCATTCCTTCCATTATCACTTGTGAATTAGACCATTAGAGGGCAGCAACCATCAGGAAATTTTATCTATCTGTCCCTTTAAAGAGAAAAAAAATGAAACCTCAATACTGTTGTTCAACAACTGTCCAAAACATTAAGTTTATCTATTTCAAGTGAAAATATATGTGTATACATATATGTTATACATATGTGTAATTTGAATAAGTAGATTAAAATGTGAATGTGTACACATGAGGGAAAGGATTTCATTTATTGATGTTGAGATTTTAATGTCTTGCCTCATGCAAAGAGCCTTTGCTTTGTGTGATTTCCCTAAAGTTTTCTCTAATTTATTCTAAAATGTGCTTTTGAGCATTTCCCATAATGCTAAATGCATTTTTGACTGACTACAAAACACGGCAGAGGTTTTCTTAAAGAACTCCTTGACCCACTATTGTCCCACTATTGTTCTTAAACATTGATTTATTTGGTATATGTGTGCTTGTGTGTGTGTGTGTGTGTGTGTGTGTGTGTGTGTGTGTGTGCTGCCTGCCTCTGTACCAAGGGGTATGTGTAAAGATGATCAGAGAACAACTTTCAGGTGTGGGCTCTGGCGCTTTCTGTTTGCCTTTGGTCTGGGATCAGTCTCAGGTGATCCTGCTTATTGGTAAGTGCTTTTACCCCCTGAGCCATTTGGCCAACCGTATTTCTAGTCTTATTACACAATTCAATGCATTTCAAACTTTTGCCTGCTTTCAAGTCTGTCTTAGGGGCTTTAAAACTTAGTCTATAATTTTAGATAATTGTCTGGGCAGGGATGTAGGTCAGTGTCAGAGAGCAAACTTAGCATGTGTTAGGTACTAGGTTCAATCTGCAGCATGGAAATAAAGCAAAGCACATAAAAATATTGTTTCTTATTATTGATCTTGCTCTCCAGTATTTGACTAAGATAAAGAATTAGATGACATGTTGCAACCAACAATACTATCTTGCCTAGATTGGTTGTCCCTTAAAACATATTTCCCTTCATTTAGTCATTTCTTATTCAGCAAATGAATAGACTCCTAAGCACCCTCATGTAGATTTTTTTTTAAATGGGCTGTGTTGTACACCAAATTATCTTGAATAGATGACTCTTTTTGTTGAATATGAAAAGCAATTTGTCCTGCATTTTATCCTACTATCTCCTTCAGCTGCTTATCTCAGAGACTGCACTCTGGAGGCTATGAGAGGTAGCCACTGACTATAGGGAGGCACGCCAAAGACTGGAAAGGCAAGAGTCTTACCTGCTCAAGTCCACCTTCCTTCATGGGGCTCCATGACCATTCCTTCAGCTGAAGGAAGGGCTTTCATGTAATGTTTTAGGAGCTGCAGAATGTTTCACCTTCTGACATTATTAGTTAATCCTGCTCCCAATAGATAAAATTGTACCATAAAAGACTACTGAAACTAGCCAGGTATGATGACACTTGCCTTTAATCCCAGCACTCAGGAGGCAGAAGTAGGCAGATCTTTGTGAGTTTGAGGCCAGCCTGATCTTCAGAGCAAGTTCCAGGACAGTCAGGGCTGTTACACAGATAAAAACCAAGAAAAAAAAATCCTGGAACTGCACGAGGCAATGAATTAGCTCACTGCATTAGCTACAGTCAAGTAAAATTTGACATCTGAATTTTATTCTCTATCATTTTTATAATAAAAAAGTGTGCTGTATTTTAATTAACATTACTTATCCACTGCCTCATATCTTAAGCATATTTAATGTTCTGTTTTAAAATAATTAGAATTAGCTTACTTCTCCTAAATTGTCACCGTTAGAGATAACTAGGGTTCTTACCAATGTTCAAGTATTCATAGATGAATGCTTGGTTGACCTCTTACAGAGAATGGTGTACCTATCGCACCCCAGCGTGGTTGATTTCATTAACATGGACTCTCAAGACCCATAGTCGATTTGTTTATCAAAAAACGTATGCTATTACTGTACTCATTGTCCAGGATCTATACCTAAGTTTGTTATACACACATCACTCCGATTTTACTGAGCACTTATCGACTTAGGCCTGAAGAGAGACGATGGAGGGGAAATGGTCATTTAGTAACAGCCAATATCATGTAACTATTGGCAAATTATACAGAGTCTTGTCACTTTGTCTTTTTCATGAATCTTAGTAGGTTTTAATTTTAAGGTTCACTCCAAGCTTTTTAAATAAAAGTTTGTTTTGACCTGATGTAACTATGGAGAAAACTTTCCTCATGTATTTTCTTTGCTACAATAGGATCATCCCATTTCATTTCTTCTAGTAGCTTTTCTTCTAAAACCTTCAAATGATCCAGAATTTACCTATATTAATTTTGTGCCTTTTTGTTCATAAAACTTACAAATACGTTGCCTTGAAAATGACTCAGTCTCTGCTGCTAACTCCTTCAGAATTGATTCTGCACTGTGAATAATTGCCCTGTGTGCTTCGTTTTCTTTAATTTTGTATCGATCTTAAAAGGATCAACCTAATCCACGCATCTCTGGTTTCTCTGTGAGAGTGTGTGGGATACAAGATAAGTGTCTCTCTAAAGAGCAAAGATGGTGCTGTCTGCTCCATGTCCTTCATCCACTAAGTATTTTGTAGTCTGAAGAAAAAAAAGCAGCCCCTTAATCTTTACTTGAATTACAATAGGATGCATTGGTGTCATGATGTAGCTTTTAAGTTTTGTTGATGAATATACATAAAATTGTCTGCTCTTACTCATAATGTGGCTCACATATTAAGAGGTAGTAATAATCCTTTTGCATTTTTCTATGGTGTTGATAGATTTGAGGTGTTCCTACTATGCTTTCCAAAAGAAGGAGAGACCATTCATTTGTATTTCAAGTAGAAGACTTATGGCCTGATTAAATAAAAAGTTCAGTTGTGAATTATACATTAATTTAAATGAATGGAAAAATGTCTGATCTCTTCTGTGATTTATATTACACAATGCTGTCTATGGTCTTTGACACAGAGCAATGCCAAAATAGTGTGTAGAAGAAGGCAAAGAGAGGTTTTGCTGTGTCTTTTGCTCTGTTTATAGGTTTTCTATCCTTGGATAGAAAACTGAGGTGAACACATTAATAGCAACATAAGAAACAATAACTTTAGTAAGATACAACTTTTATGAGAGGTAAACTGTTGGAGGAGAGGGTTATCTACCTCTTTCTTCCTCATGTTTTCAGGTGCTTAGAATAATAACAAGTGCATTCAGGGGTGTTGAGTGACTGGTGGAGCATGAGGTCCTACCCCAGAAATATTTTCCTAACATCTTTCTTAGATCAAATTTTATGCTTTCCTCAGATGGGAACATCAGTGTGGAGAAGAGTCTGAAAAGATATCCTCCATTACAGACTCAAAATTGTAGTGAATGACCTTGGGCTTCCCTCCCACTTTCACTTACAACTTTTTTCCAAGCTACATACTGGAATCTTAACCACCAGGATTCAGTCATAAAGTAGCCAATAAGTACCTAGAAATATTTATATTTTTACATCGTCTAGGTGATTTCTGTACTGATAACTTCATGGAGACAAAGAAAAAGAATCGATTGGGAGCAAAGTCGACATAGTTATAGCATACTGTGTGTTTGAATTAGATATGAATATATTCTCTGATAATAATACTTTAGAAGTTATTGTTTTCAACTTCTATTATTTTAGAAAGTCCTTCTCTGTTTCTTCCTACAATAGTGTGGCTCTCTTCTAACTGAAATTTGATAGCCTTAGCCCACTGTGCAATGGCTAAATGAAATGAAATTAATGTACTATTCTATCTTGACCATAAAGGGAGATGTTTTCATATCATATTTTCTCATTCTTGAACTTGTAGCTTAGAAGTTCTTTTGATTTGGGATCCTTCTAGTAACCTTATTGGAGGTGAGGAAAAGATAAAAATCTTGTATCCTATAGGTGAGGAAGAGGGGGCTCTCAGGTTACTGGCAAACATGATGAAATGCTCAGCTTTATTTACCCTTGGTTCCTTGTCTTCATGGTACTGGGTTGTCTAGATCTCACTCTTGGCCACTTTATACATAAATCTTGTTTTGACTACTCTGTGCTTTACATAAACAGTTGTTTGCTTTTCCTATTTTTCCCCCACTACAAACAGTGAAGACATCTAAAAGTTGGTCTCACATGGTTAACTTGTAAACTCAGCAGACACACTTCAATTGAGTCTTCACAGGAGTTCATTTACTACGTTAAGAGACAGTCGATTGCACGTGCCAGCTACATTTCATTGTATCCTGAGTGAGCCGGATACTGGTTTTGCGTATGTTGTTATAATTTTTGTAAAGACTTCAAGGTTTTGACTAGGCATTAATTATTTATAAAGAGCTTCTCTGGGAAGATTGTTATTGTTGTTGTGGGAGCTGTTGAAAGCCTGCACTTGCCATGCTGTGACTTTAGAGGGCAGGGAACAATACTCAGGACTCTATTTCTTCTTTCCTTTCATCACGAGTTCTGTGGATCCATCTGTGGATCCAGCTGAGATGCTCAAGTTCAGGTTGTCTGGCTTGAAGGCAAGTGCTTTTAACTCCCCCTGCCTCGCCCGAGCATCTCTCAAGTCCAGAAATTATTTCAGCAATGTGGTCTGATCGAACAGTGTGACTACTTTTTCCTTGGGGAATATGATTCCATGTTATCCTGTTCCTCATAGCTTGAGAAGAATGCACATACAATTAGTTTTAAATTTCCAAGAATTGAAGGAATCTTTTTGCCACAGTTAATTTTTAATATGTTATTAACTATTCTAGTAAATTTCCTCAAAGCTATTTATACATCTAGTATCATGGGCTAAGGACTTAGGGAGTATTTTGCATTTGAAAATGTATTTACTCTTTCTAATTCTATTTTAAAATACTTTTTTTTTTTTTTTT
>NW_022196910.1:34730061-34836438 GCF_008632895.1 Mastomys coucha | reverse complement strand
TTTTTTAGTTCCAGGAGCAGTATTTGATTTACAGATCGCTGAGGTAGAGGCCACAGAAATAAGAATTACTTGGAGGAAACCTCGCCAACCAAACGGAATCATCAGCCAGTACCGTGTGAAAGTGTCAGTCCTAGAGTCAGGAGTCATTTTGGAAAATACTCTGCTCACAGGACAAGATGAGGTATTACACTTTTATTTCCTGTTTCGGTGAGGCCGTTCTGTTGGTTCTGGTCACTGGTAACTTAGCTGATTTGTCAAATTTCTACGTTAAGTCTTGACAAACTTGCTACCAGGAAGTAAAATAAATTGAGGTATGTTGAGAGGTTAAGTAGATCACAGTTTATTTTGGGCCTTGTTGGTTAAGTTACTATTCTCTTTCATATGAAAAAAATGTCTTGAATCATCACACAGGACTACAGGCACTGGCCTTTATTCTTATCCAGTCAATATGCTATTTGCAGACTATGATTGTGACTTAAATGTTGTCTCAAAGGCTTACAATTGAGAACAGTTTTAAAAAAAGGCTGCTGTCTACAAATAGTTTTGTCCTATTTGTACTCAAGATCCTAATGGCCTCAGCACTGCCTTTTCTTATTGAAAACACGTAACTAAATATAAAGAAACTCTAGTGTTCCGTTTAACACTAGAGGACTTGCTCTTTGTTAAGACATGGCACTTAAGCAGAGCCTACCTTAGTTTCTCCTTTTATCTCTGTTGGGGAGTGTAGGTAGCTGATATGCTTCTGAGGTACTACCCTAGCCAAGCCAACCATCACCAGTGTTGACGCTTGAAGTCCCTAGACTTCTTCTATCATCTTGTTGGCATGCTAAGGCTGTGTACTTAGGACCAGAGTAGCAATCAGTGGGCCATTAGAAACATATGGGATGCTTATTAAGAAATTGGCTTCTGCTGTTCTCAATTCAGAATTGCTATTCTTTGTACTAGTGATATCTGCCTTCTCTCCAGTCCCTCTGTTTCTGGTCCCAGACTTCCCTTACCTCTGGCATTGATTTCATCATAGCACTCAACGCTATGTAACTATTCAGGACCTCTCATTCCCAGGTTAAGCTTCAGTCCTATCTAATGTCCTTTCTTCTATGTAATGGATGTTGAGTTGTAGGTTTTCTGATATTCTAGTTGGCATCTCATCAAAGAGTGGAAGCTTAAACATTTGTTGCTGCAGAGAACATCTTAAAATAGATACAGAGTTTGCTTTGAACCAGGTGACAGGTTTCCCCAATTTGCTAATGCCATTTGTTGACTAGCCAGGCACACCTGTTTTTCTCTAGAAGTTAAAAGGTTCTGGAAAGGCCAGTTGGAGGTCCTGTAACTTAGCAGAAAGAACTTGATAATTAGAGTCATTCAATCTATATTTAATTATGGTCCTGGCTATTAGAGGACAAAATGGTTAAGAATGTGGTTACAGAAGACAAATGGTTAGAGTGTAGTGCCTAGTTCTGCCATTATTGATGGCTTAATCCTGGGGAAGGTGGTCTGACTCTTTTGAACTTGAGGCTTTAGAATTACATGAGTTCCTATAACCAAGGGACAATAATGGGGGTTTAACTTGTGATGTGTGTACAGAAAGCAGCACTGTACCTGACATGTAGTAAGTTCTGTGCTAATATTTGTGACTTGTTGGAAGTAACCTTGGCCTTTCACCTTTCAATCAACTCAACACACAGCTCCTACACCTTCTTAATAAGAAAAGCCATTCTATTCTCATGTCTGTGGAGGCTGGGGGATCAATTCTTGTTATATTAGATCCATTTCAGGTACTCTACTTTCTCACGTGGTTGTCATTGTTCCACTTGATGAGGGATGGTGGATACACCAGGTCTAAACTAAGGGGCCTTGGGTCTTTGCCTTGACGCTGCTGTGCTTTACAACTATGACCTATAAAGAATTTTTACTTTCATGTTTTTTAAAGTGTGTGTTTATGTGTGTGTGTGTGTTTGTGTGTGTATACCTGCCTGAGTGTGTTTCCATGTAGGGTATATGTGTGATTAAATGTATACATATACCATGCACACACATAGAACTCCTTATGTGACTTCTACTTTTTGTTTGAGGCAGGATATTTAACTGGTCCAGAGTTTTCTTGCACAAGCAAGGATAGCTGCCCCAGGAGCTTCCAGGAATCTGTATACATCTGCCCCTTTTCTCCCCACCACTGGAAACACTGGTGCATATCATCATGCTCAGCTGAACTCTGGCATTCTCACAAGCTCATACTTCCCCATTTTATTATGTTCCCACACATATCTTACAGGGTAGCAGTAAAGCACAGTAGTTAAAACCCATGGCTTAATATCCCCGTTGATTATCTTGTTTTCTTGTCGTGGTATCTCTCAGATTAGTTACTCTCTCTTCCCATTCACCTCCATGTCTGTCTCAAGAGTACTTTACATTTTCAGAATCACCTTTGAGTCACATGTGACCTCAGTGTCGAATACAGGGAATGAATACCATTAACAATTCTCAAGATATTAATTCATTTCTTCCCAAAACGAATCCACCCTTCTACCCTTTATTGTACAGATTTTAACACCACTTGTTGCTTAATTCTTCATTTACTTTTGTATACTGCAACTTTGCAATGTGTTGGATTTAAATGATTAAAGTGGTTAGTGATGCTAACAGGTGTACTTACTATTTTCTCATGTATTTATAGAGACTTTCAGGAGCTCTATTTTCAGCTGCCTTACATCTCATAGCACTTTCTTATGTCACTGTTGGTTTGTTTACTTCTTTTGTTGACATCAGGTCTCCAAGTTATGGGTTTATATCACCATGTACAATGAATATAGCCCTTGTTAAAAAATGATCTCACACTTTCAATCATTGGTTCCTCTTGGTAATCAACTAATCTTTGGTAATCATTGGTTATATGTTTTCTACCTTTTATTCCTGACTTTGTGAATTTCTACTTAGGGTGATTCTACCAGGAGTCAAATGTGTCTAAACTCTACCCCCTTAAAACAAAATAATAGAAAATCAAACAAAATAACTCCCTCCCCCTAATGAGTAATAGAACATCAGGAAGCAGGAGGCTAAATTGGTATCCTATCAATAGAGATGTGGGACAGAAACGATGCTGGCTCTATAGGCTACCCAGAAGAAAGTTGGCTAGGGTGATTAATAGTTTTCATGTGACAAGGATGCTGTCTAAAGAGAGGCTAACATAGCTTGATTAAACACCAAACTATGGGCTGAGAATTACTTCATCTCTTGGGGGCTGATTTTTGTTTTGAAAATTGTTCTTTAAGAAGGATTCAAGAGACTTTAATATGAGCATTTCTGGAAATATATGTCTGATTTTTCTTTTAGGATAATAGCACTATTTTTCCCCCATTAATGAAAGTTTGAAATCCTGGGATCTTTTTCAACTTATGTTCTCTTTAATATTCATTAGTCACATAACGAGCTGTTTTTACCTTCAGAGCTTAATGGTTGTACATCTCTGTCTTAGTCCTGTGTCCTCACCTTCACTCAGCATTGTAGTCCTTTTCCTGAGTCTCCAGTGCTGTCTCATTATGTTTGTTTCCCCTCTGTTGAGTGACTATTTGACACAAACTCAGCAGCCTCAAACAATGTGTTCTTGTTATATCACAGTTCCTGACAGCCAGAGTACAGAACAGATTAATCAAGAATTCTGTAGAATGCTGCAGTCAAGGGGTTTGCTTGATTGCAGTCTTATCTGGAGATTGACGGAAGGAGACTCTTGTAGGCTTGTTCTTTGTTTTTGTAGAATTAATTTTCTTTTGTCTGCAGAACTAAGGGCCTCTGCTTCCATTGGCTTTTTGTTTTAGTTGGTGCCACTTTTTATTTCTAGAAGATACTATAGTTTCTTGGGTAGGTCCTGTACAATCTGGCCTTTTACTTCATCAAACAAGCAAAGGAAGGTCTGTATAATGTCAGGTTTTTACATCTTGTCATCTTTGTAGCAGGAATAGGTCCCAACTCACCAACAGGATTGGGGAGAGAGTATATGAAGCATGACAGCAGGGGTAGATGATGAGGGGCCAGCTGAGAGGATGCTCACTGCAGATTCATGTATTCTCCAGTGCTTAGTATATTACTGAGTTTATGAACATAAACATAGGAGATATGAGAAGTGATGAGGAAGTGCATCTAAGTCACCTAGACCCTTCCTATCACAGGCAAATGAGTCTAACACAGAATATAGGCACTTTATTCAGTGATTTTAGAAATTAAACATAGACCTCAAACCAGAAGTGCTTCAAATGCATAGGAATGAGGTCTGGAGAGGGAACGTAGGAGCAGAGCATTGATATCTACTATAATCATTTATCATTACCTTCACCCCACCTTTTCCCCCCTGTAGCTCATGAGGGCACATATCATTATGATGAAATTATAAAGAAACAAAACTAAAGTATTCTATGTTCTGACTCACTGGATCATCACAGTCACTGGAATGTTTTTCTACTGTCCCTTAGTGATTTTCTTGTGTCCTATACATAGGGATTATTAAAATAATATGAAGTATCTTTAGGATATTAGGCTTGATATTTAAACAAACATTATAAAAATATCTTTGAAATCTCAGTGTCAGAGCTGGAGGACATTTATTTCAACCTCTCAACGTGTATTTGAACTTCATCTATAATATTTTTAATCAACAATTGCAAGTTAGACATCTGTGGTGATGGGGTATTAGCACCATAGAAGCAGCTGCTAGCCAATAAACTCTAACATGTTGAATATTGTTCACTACAAGCACACCGACTTTGTCTGTTTGTTTTTAGTGATTATGAGGTTCTGTGTATTTTGAAAAAACCCAAAACATATATAGATGAATAAGAAACTTTTCTTCTCTTACTGTTTTGGACTGAAGTATTTGCCTGATGATGTTTACTGTAAGTCCTTACCTTCCTTTCTAGAGCAATAGTATTTATTATTGTGTTTCCTGGGGATTAGAAACCATGAAAATCCAGTCTAACCCACTCTGCTATCACTAGTTTCATTGACTTGATCAAATGGCAAGAGAAGAGAGCTAAAATTTGATCAGTGTGATCAAGTGATAACTCCTGAGCACAAATGTTCAGCATCTCATTTGACACATGGTATCTTAAGATGCTATTCTGCATAGTAATGCAATGATACATAAAGATTTAACTTTTTATTGTGGATGAACACAGTATTTTTAAGCAATCACTTCCCTTTTTCACTAGTTCTGCTTTCCAGATCATCTTTGCCTAGTTCCTCTCCTGTGATTAGTTCATAGTGTGGCAATGAGCCTTTCACCAAAGTGAGCACAGTGTTTTGTATTGAGTTAAACTACGAACATGCAGAGCAGAACTAATTTCTCTATTAGTGTAAAAGTTGTCCTTTTAAAACAAAGATCAAAATTAGTTGCTTTGGATACCATATTCATATAGGACTGCTCTGAAGACCTCTAAACTCATTCCTCCATGAAATGATACTTACTTGGATATCACACCTTAGTAAAGCCTGAGGCATTTTTCCAGTTATTTGCTAGCATCACAGATTCCAAAGATTCTGCTGGTCTTTTTTTCATCCTACAGCTTTCTCAAATATATTAACCGTTTTGCTTAGTGAACCAGAGGTGAGACCCTGGTTAGCTGGTGCAGAGGAGGTGGCATAGCTAGGGACTACCTTAGCAAGATTAAGCATAGATGGAGCAAAACCTGACTAAAGCCAGAAGTATTTGCTCACCAAAGTAATGTCTACAATTAGCATCCATTGGGATGCCTTTTAAACATGTTAACTATAACTTTCCTTTTACTCCTTCTTTCAATAGCAACATAAATGATATATTGAAATAGAATCTCTTAAGAATAAGTCAAGCAATCCATTAATTTAATTCAGCAGAACTCCAGTGAGTCTAAGTTGATAGAAATCCCATTTGCTGCAATGGTGGTTATTACATGTAAAATCAAGTTGGTTTATTCAGGTGGATTGGGAACTTAACTCTGCAGACTCTCCAGTTCTTTCACATAAATTCCAAGGATTCCTCCCTAACATATGCTAGCCATTTCATGTTGATGGATAGGGACATTCCCTAACATCTTGGGTATCAACTAGAGGCAATTTTGCTTTTTTAAACATAGGGTAACCTCTGAAGACGTTGTCTTTGTAACAACTTTCATGGGTAGGGGAAAGGGATGCTGTTAAACATACATTAATATACAGAGTAACACTTATAACAAAATTACCTAATCTTGGACATCAGCACTTCTATCTAAGTCCAGTCATTTGCACTCAGTAGGCATCAAACTTGTAAGTGTTGTAATGGGTCTTATTTTTCCACTCTTGTCCCCTTATTTCTACCTTTTTCCTTTTTCTGCTTTCCGTTAATTTAATTTTTAAAGCCTAATTCCAATGAGCCATCTTTGCTCTGTCTTTTCTCTCTAGAAAAAGCCTAACATATAACCTAATGCCATTCTGAAGGAGCCGACCTGTGAGAACTGTTCTGAGTATGGAATAATTAATGATAATCTGTGATATTTCCGGTTGAGAGGAAACCAGAGTTCAATTCATTGCCTGGTTTAAGATAGGGTTTCTGGTGAACATTAGAATTGGGGTGAGATTCAGAGTCAAAAGCATGCAAGGCAACTCTTACATCAAAATGGCAGTTTGTCCACAGGTAGGGTCATTGATGGAATGCTACGGTTACTCCACCATAATTTATTTGACATGTGGTAGAAGCTATTGAGAGATTTAATGCAAAAATCACTGTTGAAGGTGATGTTCTTTGTGCTACCTCGTGATTTCATCCACAGTGTTTTGTAACAGGTAGATTTTCAAAGGGCACGTGATTGAGAGTGGGCGTGGCCATGTGGTGCCAACATAGCCTATTGACCGGAATACCGAGTGTTTCTGAACTACATGTTTGTTATTCATGTCTTCCTCCACGTCCTTGTGGAATCAGAGCTCACATGAGCTGTAAGAAGACAGAAAATCTTTACTTTGTCTGGCTCCATATTCTCTTTCCTAGGTTCTTTCTCTAATATGAGTGTCCTATGGGTGTCCTCTATTTTTCACCAAAACACTTTTTTTTTTTACCAAGGTTAAAGATGATGATGATGATGATGATGATGATGATGATGATGATGATGATGATGATGATGGTGATGGTGATGGTGATGGTGATGGTGATGGTGATGGTGGTGGTGGTGGTGGTTTGGTGGTGATGATGGTTTGGTGGTGATGATGGTGATGATGGTGATGATGATGATTATGATATGTGTGTGTGTGTGTGTGTGTGTGTGTGTGTGTGTGTGCGTGCGTGTGTGCATATACAACTGCTATGGGTGTTCTTCCAATATATGCTCATTTGGAGACTGATACTAGAGGTTGATGTCTGGATGTCTTTCTCCTTGAAAGAGAGTCACCACCTTAATTTTTAGACTGAGTCTCTTTCTGAACCAGGACTCTCAGTTTTGGCCACGCTTGCTGATCAGTAAATGTATTGCACCCACGTGTTTGCCTAGTACTACTTTTGTTCTGCATGTGCTTGTGTGAATGCATGATCACATGTACATAGGGGCATGCGTATGTTCACAAGCTTGTTGGGACCCAAGGTTGATGATGGTAGGCATCTCCTCAGATTCTATCCACCTTTTGTATTGAGGTAGGAGCTTTGAAATGAACCCAGTACCCACTTAGAAATCTATACTGGGTTGCGATCCACAAAGGAAAGTAACATTGAGCTGTCTCTGTCCCCAACTTTATGACATACATCTCCAGTCTATGCTGGATATTTTCAGCTCAGTATCTGTTCCCATGGTGGGACGTAAACAAGGACAGTTACTTACAATATACCTTAGAACCATGGACAGCTGTACTGTAAATCCTGCTTCCAAACATATTATTTTGAAAGCTGCTTTTTATCTGTAATTCATTCAATTAAAGATAAATCATAATAACACTGTTATTAACAATAAGTAGAAATGCAGCCACTCATGATGTGTATAAAGTGAGAATGTCTAGATAAGAAAACAGAACTCATTTTGATAATATCCTTGGAATATTTGTTCAGTTATGAAGGCTTTGCATGGAAATATCTAACTATACCACAAAGAAAGTATTATATGTCTGAAACAATACTTTTTTTCTCCAAAATAAAGGATCAATCAAATAAGCACTAGAGTGATCATATTATGTTACCATGGTGCAGGGTTTTAGTTGAGACCAAAACCTTGGAGAGTAAAGCACACAATAGTTAGAAAAATATTATTTTCTTTTAAAATGCATAATTCAAAAGTGACAAAAATTTTTAACTCATGAAGCACTGATTGAGTTTCATTCTTTGTCAATATTGACTTTTCATTACAGTATATAAACAACCCCATGTCTCCAGAAATAATGAACCTAGTAGACCCGATGATAGGATTCTATGAGGGCTCAGGAGAGATGTCTTCTGACCTGCACTCCCTAGCTTCATTCATATACAACAGCCATCCACATGACTTTCCTGCCAGGACTGGAGCTGAAGACCAAAGTTCACCAGTTGGTATGTAAAAATTTAATTCTCTCCAAAGTGCATGGAAACCAATATCTAGCCAAAGTATGAACCCAAGCTGAGAGTTCAACCATGTTATTAATGGTCCACGGGCTAGAGTCAGATATTTCTTTTTAACTGTCAGATGCCCTCATGAAACAAATGGAAATGCCACACAAGCAGTGGCTGGCCCTTTCTAACCCATTTGACCTTCTTCCTAGAGAAAGTAGCACCCTAGAGTCTCTAGCCGAGCTGCATAGACAATCAGTTATTACAGTTGCCAAAGCAGGTGTGATGGGGAGGGATTAACATATCTTCAAATCGTTTACAGGCCTCACAGTCTCTGCAGCCTTTGACGAATAGGTTTTCGAATGTCACTAGAGGTAAATAGGTCAGAAAGTTACAACTCTAGTGCATGGTGTAATAAACAGGTGTAGGTGTCCCTGGTATGTGGTGACGTCATTACTGCACACACTTGCTCTTCAGGGTCAGTGAATCTTATTGTTTCTAAAAGGAGAGCGTAATATAAGGCAAATGGAAGGTACATAGATGGTGCAGGGCTGTAATGTTTCTTTGGTTTTTATAAAATGTTAAGTAGGAATAATATTTACTTCATTGCCCCTTCTATGATCTGGTATTTGCCTCATTCCAAAATAAAGGTGTTATATTCTTCTATTCATTCTATTCATGGTAGAATTAATAAAAGAAAATTACATTTCAGTCAAGAGATCTTTACTTCTCGTCTGCAAAGCCAACAGAGGCAGCACTAAAATATAAAAGACCAACAGCTGTTCCCCCATATATTTCAAATTTAGCTTAGTTCCTCATTAAAATTTCTTAGGCAAACTTTATAAATAAACTAAATAACTGACTTCTCTGTAGGCACACACATGTGTCAGTTAAGTACTAAGCAAGAATGCTCACTTTAAGCCTTGACTGGGACTAATGAACATATAATAAATTTGAGTCTAAATAAAATGCTCATTTCTTGAAGTATGCAATTAAAATTTAGTGTTGACTCATAATGTTTCCTTCTTTTATTGTTGCCTAGTGTTTGCTTCCAGAAAAAATCAAAACAACCAAAACAAAACTCATCAGCCAATCTTCCTTGGAATGTTATATTTTTTCTCAAAACAGTGCTATCATGTTCTAAAACGTTGTATGAGAACCTATAAAACTATATTATGAGGGCAAGATGTTTATAGATATTGGGGAGTCTAGAATTCATAAAATGTTCATATTTATTAGGAGTCATATATCTACTATTTTGTATATGAGGCTGTATGAAGATATTAATGTATTAATTGCTAGGTTTCATTGAGAAAAAATAATTTTGATGATAGAACAAAATATCCCTTTTTCTCTTGTTGATTTCAAATAGTAACTACCAGGAATCAGTATATTACTGACATCACTGCTGAGCAGCTGTCTTATGTTATCAGACGGCTTGTACCATTCACCGAGCACACGATTAGTGTATCTGCTTTCACAATCATGGGCGAAGGACCACCAACGGTTCTCACCGTTAGGACACATGAACAAGGTACAAATGCATTTCCTTTGAAACAGTTGCTTAAAAATACTATTTATGTGACTAATGCTTTGGCTTTGTGTTATTCCTATTAATTGTTCATTCTTCTTTTTCAAGTGCCAAGCTCCATCCATATTATAAACTATAAAAATATTAGTTCTTCATCTATTTTACTATATTGGGATCCTCCAGAATATCCCAATGGGAAAATCACTCATTATACAATCTATGCGGTGGAACTGGATACAAACAGAGCCTTCCAGATGACTACTGTAGATAACAGCTTTCTCATCACAGGTAGAAGAAAAAGTTGTGTTTCTTTTCGCACGCCTACTCTGGTGGACAATGTGCACTCTATATACCTTTAATGCTACAGGATATATTCCAGATTTTGTTGATGTGTGCTACATGGGTATCTTAGAAATGTTTACAGAAATAACAACACAACGTGGTTCTTTGTATCTATCCACACAAATTTAAAAGGAGATTATCAAAGCTTTTACAGATGTACGCATAAACTAGGAAATATTATATTATTGAGGACTTGAATGAATGAACCCACTTGAAAGTCAGCTGAGACAATTTAATTGACAGGGTGTGTGTGCCAATTCTCCTTGCTGTGTGCCAAAACCTTTTTTCCTGTTTTAGGTTACTGCCTTAATATTACAGGAAAGATCACTGATACCACCTGTATGGAAAACCTTAAAGCTCAAGGAATTTGGGAGAATAGGAGTACATGAGACCTGACCTAGAGACCCAGTCCTTTTTGTAAAGTGTTTAGGGCTGGAGAGATGGCTCAGCAGTTAAGAGCAATGATTGCTCTTCCAGATGTCCTGAGTTCAAATCCCAGCAACCACATGGTGGCTCACAACCATCTGTAATAGGATCTGATGCCCTCTCCTGGTGTATCTGAAGACAGCTACAGTGTACTTACATATAATAAATAAATAAGTCTAATAAATAAATAAGTCTTTTTTTTTTTAAGTGTTTACATTGGTCCTATGGCAAATGGCACTAATATAATAATGTTATTTTTTGAAGACTTTAAATAATAGTTCTGTTGTCTTTTAGGGTTGAAGAAATATACGAGATACAAAATGAGGGTTGCTGCCTCAACTCATGTTGGGGAAAGTTCTCTGTCAGAAGAAAATGACATCATTGTGAGAACTCCAGAAGACGGTACGAATATAAAGTATATTTATACTTTAAAAAGGGAGTGAGGAAGGAAAGAAGGAAGGAAGGAAATAGGTAAAGAAGGAAAGGAAGGAAGGGAAAAGAAGAAAGGGCATCATTTTCTTACTGACTACCCGAGGGCTGCTTCGGTGTCTAAAACAACAAACATAAAGAAGCACATAATTTCAGTCTTGTTTTATTCTTCCCAGAGCCGGAATCATCGCCTCAAGATGTCAAAGTAACTGATGTGTCTCCAAGTGAACTGAGCTTGCAGTGGTCCCCACCAGAGAAACCTAACGGGGTCATTATTGCCTACGAGGTGCTTTACCAAAATGCAGACACCATATTTGTAAAGAACACCTCCACCACGAACATAATTTTAAGTGACCTGAAACCTTACACCCTCTATAATATTTCTATCCGGTCATACACCAGACTTGGCCATGGCAATCAGCCATCCTCATTACTCTCTGTAAGGACTTCAGAGACTGGTAAGGTTTACTGTTTGTTTGCTTAATAAGTCTTAATTATGTAGTAAACCTAGCTGACAATTTTCTTGTTGTTTGTATTTTTATTTTTATTTATTGTTGTTGCTGTTGTTTGTATTTTTATAAGACAAATCCTTCATTGTCATTTTTGGTGTAAAGTAAATTTATTCACATTTTCTGGAAAAGATATATAAGGAACAGGCATAGCTGTTTAAGAATTTAAAAACTAATTTCCCGGTATAAAGGAACTTTTAATAAAAATCAGTGAGTTGTTCAAATTTAAAACTATTAAAAAATACCAAAGACTCATCCACTGTGTCTGCAGACTTTAACCGAGACACACTCAGAAGATTAGTTCCGTCTGAGTCTTGACGAACCTAGAGTGGGCAGGAGGATTCTGTAGAGCTTGGTGAATAGCCAGGTAGAGATGTGGTGGAGGGATACCCCAACTAATAGGAATAACACAAATTAAAAAAAATATCGTTTGTATCTCAGTTCCAGTTGTGATTGAGCACTTAGCACAGGACAAATATTTTGTCTGATAATCTTGGTTTATCATTTGCTTTGTGATTGGAGCAATTATTACCATTAGGTCAAATCTGCAGTGTATGCTAAGTAAGATCTAATTGTAAAGTTACTGTTTCATCTACACATTTAAGTGAATATCCTTAGACTGATTAGCTTCTGTCTGAACTACATAGTGTTCTTCATTTTGGAGGTCACAAATACTCGAATATCGGCAAGCCCATTCAGCTACCCAGATACAAATGTGAAGTTCTGTCCACGACCTTGGGGAATCTAGAAATCTAGCAAGGTAGTTTACCACTACTGGGAGTAATCTGAGATTTTCACACAGATTTAATATAATGAGATGTCACAACATTGCAGATACAGAATGATGGTCATAATTACAGCTGCAGTACTAACGACGAAAGGAGTACTTTATAGCATCAAGGGCTCTTACACCCGTGAACTAAACTTAATTGATGCCAGATACATATCGCCATGCTTGGTCGCTTTTATGAATATTAAACCTTAAGGCAGATTTTTGGTAGGAGGATAATTTTTCTTCGTGACTTGGTTTTATTTTCTGTTGGGCCATTTTTTTTGCTTTTTTGTTGTTGCTGTTGCTGCTGTTGTTGTTATGGTGGTGGTGGTTTGTTTGAGAATGCCTGCTGTGTGTCACAGTTTCTGTCCATGGCTTCCATGTAAGTTATTGTCTTAATTGTGGACTAGATTACGGCACAAAGTTATTGTTTTCCATCATGAAGGACCGAGGCTCTGAGAGGGTCATTCATTCAGCAAACATTTAGAGTGTTCCAATACCTATTTTACATATAGCAGTATAGAAGGGAATGGTTTCCTGTCCCCCTAAAGTTCATAGTAATTGGTAGAAATTTGATTGCTTAAGGCTAGCCAGCTGGCTGATGATAAAGCTGCAGTTGAAACCAAGCCCATTAGTCATAGAAAGCCAACTTTGCTCTCAAAGCACATGCTGGAAAATATAAAATGTAGTGAGCATCTCGCAGTTCATGGTGGTGGTGGGCTATCTAAGTTTTGCATAGCATGAGGAAGAAAATTATCGTTTCACTCTATTGTGATTTTGAAGAAGTAAAATGCTTAATAGATATTTTGCTTCTTAAGTGATTATCATATCAGTGATACCACATGCTAATTATAGAAAACTTGTTATTTTACTTCATATTGGAAAAAGCACATGAATTTCCATTCCATTATCTGTCTTATGACTCTAATTCTAAAGGATAAGTGAATACAAGAATTTTACTTGAGATGTAATTTAAAATGAGAATTTTAGTTCTAAAAAATATTTTAAAAAAATGTTGAACTTTCTATACACAAGGCAAAGTAGGACTCTTTTAATAAAATAATCAATAAATCACAGTGGATAATGTAAAGCCAAGGCCTGATAGTAGGTCTCCTGAGCCCCATTTCAGGGTTCATTTATTAGACTTCTGATCTAGCTATGAAATAACAATGTGGATGGGAAAACCTACCCCTGAGTTTCTGGGCCCACCTGTTCTAGTGGGTCACATAGAGCTGACTTGACAGCCTTCTAAGAAATTGGAGGTCAGCTCATGGAGGATTGTGTTCAATGCCCAAGAGGCCCACTCCCTTGAAGGAGTAGTTTTCATATCTCCTGCACACTTACCACCTGTATAGAAGACAGTGGGATTCCAGAGAGATTCCCAGCTCCTATAGAGAGCTACTAGCTTTATCTCCCTTGACAGAATTAGAAGGGTTTCACAACAATTCTAGGACGTCATCTGAGGAAGAATGAGCTCAAAATAGCACTTTGTCTATTCTTAGAATTTAATAATATTATTAAAACAATTTTTACTCACTAAAGACCCACCCTTCACGTAGGGTTTGTGTACTCCTGTTGTTATGATAACTCATTGGTGTAATAATGATGATAATTACAAATAAGAGAATTAATGATCTATTCAAGAATCTTGTTGGGTTTAGATCATTAGAGTTTATTCCTGAAAGCAATATGTGGAATTCAAACAGGGACGATCAATACTAGCAGATTGTGTGTATATGCAAGAATGAGTGTGGATGTATATAGGTTTGTTTTCATTACAGAATATGCAGTTTACAAATGAGGTTAATTTTCTTATGCTTAGTATACAGTAATTACCAACATAAGAAAAATCAATAAAAACAAATCCATTGATGTCATAGACAGATTCTCTTTCCTTCTTACCACATATCTCTTTAGGGTAAGCCTTTAAGTAAATATTTTAAACTTTTCTGATTTGGTAAAATAACACTAATGAATATGACACAGATTTATACCAAATTTTGAACAGAATACTATGAATTTTTATGTATGAATGAATAAATCCTTTAAATTTTCTATGTATTTTCCAATTTTATATATCAAACAAATTGTCTTAGGGTATTTTTGTTAAAACATTCTTTATTATAATCACAAATCAAATTATATCTTTTGTTGTTAGATTATTTCAACTGGCAAATATTATGCTATTATTATCATTGGGAGTACTCTGAATGCTAAAGGAGAAAATCCTCAATGTGCCTGTCTTCACTCTCAAAAACCAGCAAGTCACTTCTCTGCCTGACGACTCAGCTCTGGTTATCTCCTCAGGACAAATGAATAAAATATGCAGACTGTCATGCTCAGTTCAGGGATATATTTTTGTCCTGGTTACTGATGGTAGGCAAGGAATGCTGGAGGGCCACCTTTGTAAAGCGTCTTTCAAAGTCTCAAGTTATACTTCATTAAAATTTTATGTCCACAGCATTTAAAATAGCTTTCCCCACCCCTTATAATTAGAGATTTTTTTGTCTTTTTTAGTGTGGAATGGGGAGTGATATAATTATATAATAATTAAATTATTAGTTTAAAAAGAGTGTTATTTTAGTTAAAATATAATTACATAGGTTCAACAAATATGGTTATTGATTGGTTGTGATTTTCTGTAGTGCTCTGCATCTATTGCAAAGAGACATTGCTTTGATGAGTGGTGAAAATTACACTTATCTGTGGGTTAAGGACAAATGTTAATAGATTTCAGGTAGGGATAATGTTGGTTTAATAAATGAGGGGTTTTGTTTTGTTTTGTCTTGTTTGTTTTTTAGGTTCTTCTCCAAAAACTATGACTTCAGTAGCTCTGAGTAGATTGCCAGTTTTCAAGTGCCAAGCATGATCCCATCTTTTAAATTTTTTTGAGATTGTAATTTAATATCACTTTTCCCTTCCCTTTCCTCCATAAAAATCCTCCCATAAGCCCTCTGACTCTCCTTGAAATCCATGCCCTCTTTTTTTATTACGGGTTATTGAATATGTGAGTATAGAGATAGGTAGATAGATAGATAGATAGATAGATAGATAGATAGATAGATAGATAGATAAGTGATATAGGGAGAGATGATAAATATATAGATAGGTAGACAGATATGATATATAGATATAGATAGATTTAGATGGTAGGTATAGATGATAGATAAATAGATATGAGATATTTTAGATAAATAGTAAATGGATGACTGATATAAATGATAGACCAATGACAGCTAGATTGCACACACACACACACACACAGAGAGAGAGAGAGAGAGAAAGAGAGAGAGAGAGAGAGAGAGAGAGAGATCTATGCATAGATAGCTATGTATACCCTCCTACACACATCTATTTCTGAAATCAGCAGTTTAGTCTATATATTATTACAGTTATGTATGTTTTCAGTTATGACTCTTTGGCAATGGGAAACCAACTGGTATGATCTTTCCTCTATTGCTCCCAAATTTCCTCAGTTGCTATAGTTTTTTGTGTAGGGTTAAGGGAGGTCTAAATGAGCTTTCTTCTCCAGGTTGGACTGTTCATTGGTATTATCCTTGTTCAGCTCATATTGGATGGTCCTGTTGGATGCAGCTTCTAGTATTACTGGGAGTTACAATGTCACATCCAATATACTATACCCTCTGGCTCTTATAAGCTTTCTGCCCCTGCTTCCACATGTTTTCTGTCTTAGGTGTTGGTTTTGTTTTGTAGATTTGGGGTTGGGTGCCACAACTCTGCATTTTGATTGTTTTTTTCTATAGTGGACTCCATCTGTTGCAAGGGAAAGTTTTCTTGATGAGAGTGAAGACTAAACTTACCTGTGAATATAAAACCAAATGTTCCTAGGCAACACTTGGTGAATCCTATGAAGAGGTGAGGAAGGATCATAGAAGCCAGATAGGAGATCAACAACTCCACAAGAAAATCCACAGAATCAACTAACCTGGACTCTGAACAAACATATGAGAAGTTGGGAAGTCTGAATGGGTCTAACTAAGACCATTTGTATATATATTCTACACACACACACACACACACACACACACACACACACACACACACACATATATATATATAATTGTATAGCTTGATATTTTTGTTGAACTCATAATAGAGAGAATAGGGACTGTTTCTGACACTTTTGCCTGGTTTGGGCACCCTTGTCCTACTGGGCTGCCTCATCCAGCCTTAATTTGAGGGGAGATGCCTAGTCTTATTACAACTTCATATGCTGTGTTGCTTGATATCCCTGGGAAGCCTGCCCTTTTTTTGAAGGAAAATGGAGGAGGAGTAGATGACTTAAAAGGATGTGAGGTTAAGGAGGAGGTGAGAGACAGGAAGGGACTGGCAAGAGAAGAGGAAGGGGAAACTGTAATCAGAATGTAATATATGAGAGAATAAACTAGTAAAAATATTTTGAAGTAGGAGGAAGATGTTTATGTATATTGCTAGGGATTATACTTGTTTAGAAAATTATTGGTTGTAGATTCTCCTCTTATAGCATGGCTTTTCTCGCACAGCGTAGTTTGCTAGGTTTCTACTACCAGGCATGGTATCCTTCCTGTTGAACAAGTCTGTTTAGGGAGTTATTGGTTACCACCAAGATATTTGTGACACTGCTGTACCTGTTGGGTTATTGTGTCAGGATGTTTGTTGATCTGGTTCGTAGGCATCATAGTTAGGTAGGACTCTTGGTTGCTTCTTGCCTTTGCATTGTGGCTTCTGGGGCCCAGACTTAGTAAATACATCTACAAAACATTCCCATACCGAACGCTCAGAGAATATTGTTGAAGAGGAGGCAAAAATATTTTAAGAGCCAGAGGATCAGTGAGTTTACTGTGAGATTGTATCTCCTGGTAATACCAGAAATTATATCCATAAAGTCTCACCAACATGACTGGCCAAACATAAGTTGATCAAAATCATACCAATGAAAATGCCAAACTGGACAGGGAAAGCTCATGAGGTATTAATGGAGAAAGCCTCAACCCTACCTGAAGAACTTCAGAAAACAGAGAAAAGATGTGAGCAGGAAAGGTGGTCTTCTGTAGGAAAAAGAACATCAGTTGGTTGTCTAGTGCAAAATGGTCATCCCTTAAAACACACATACATGTAGCATCATATGAAGTGAACAGGATGGATCTCTCTCTCTCTCTCTCTCTCTCTCTCTCTCTCTCTCTCTCTGTCACTATCTGTGTGAAGAAAAATATCAGTTTTCTTAAAAATTTTAAATTTTCAATGGAGCACCGTTTTAAAAATATCTTCTTTTGATTCTGTGGATTTTCTTGATGTCTGTTTATATTACTTCTTATATTTTTGATTTTGTTAATATATGCCAAATTTTGTTGATCTATGATGTTTATATGTACATATACACACATGCATATACATATTCATGAGAAAACAGTTAGTGAGAAAAGAGGCCATGGATTTGAAGGAGAATGGGAGGGAACATATGGGAGTGCTAATATATAAATATAACCTGTTGAGTCTGTTTAGTGCTGCTTGTATGTATATGACTTCAAGGATGACCACTTGATGTTGGATAATGAATTAGGATACCCATGCCTAAGGAAGACTAATTCTCCCTCTTGCTGCAGTCATTAATTGTTAAATATTCCCTGGTGGAATTTTTAGGATCATTTATATATGCTATCATACCATCTGAAAATAATGATACTTTCACTTCTTTATTTCCAACTTGTATCTTCTTGATCTCTTCAGATGTCTTATTATTTAGCTAAGACTTCAACTCCTGTATTGAGTAAGTAAGAGAGTGGGCAAATCTTGTCTTGTTCTTGATTTTAGTGGAATTGCTTTGAGTTATTCTCCATTTACTTTGTCATTGGCTATGGTCTTTCAGTAAACTGTCTTTACTATGTTGCATTATGTCCCTTGGAAACCTAATATCTCCAGGACTTTTATTATGAAAGGGTGCTGGATTTTTGTCAAAGCTCTTTTTTGCATCTACTGAGATAACAATGTAGGTTTTAATTTTCTTTCTGTTTTTTTTTTTAATATGGTGGATTACATTTAGTTATTTTTGTGTTTTGAACCATTCCTGCATCTCTGTTGTGAAGCCTACTTAATCATAATATATGATCTTTTCCATATGTTTTTGAATTTTGTTTGCAAGTAATATATTGAGAATGTTTGCATCTATGTTCATGAGTTCTCTTTCTTTGTTCAGTCTTTCTGTGGTTTAGGTATCAGGTTAACTGTGGCCTCATAAAATAAATTGCACAATGTTTATTCTGTTTCAGTTTTGAAAAATAATTTGAGAAGTTTTGCTATTAGCTCTTCTTTGAAAGTCTGGTAAAAATATGTGCTAAATGCATTTAGCACTGGGGTCTGGGGGTGGGGGTGGGAAACTTTAATTATACAAGTTCTGTTTCAATAGGGGTTATAGGACTGTTTAAATTGCTTATCAGATTTAACTTTAGTAAATCCTATGTATCAAAAAATTTATCCTATTTTTTCCCTAAATTGCTGGAGGGCAGGTTTCTAAAGCCTTTACTTTTCATTTTCTGGATTTTCTTGGTGTCTATTGTTATGTTCCCCCTTTATTTCTAATTTTGTTAACTGGACACTCCCTCTCTGCTTTTTAGTTAATTTCTATAGGGATTTATAAATCATATTGACTTCCTCAAAGAACCAACTCTTTGTGTGATTGAGTTTTTGTATTGCTTTCTTTTTGCTATTGTTTCTATCACATTGCTTTCAGCTCTGATTTTGTTCTTTGCTGTATACTTCTTGGGGTGTGAGTTCTTTCTGGTCTCTAGAGCTTTGAGGTATGCTTTTAAGTTGCTAGTATGAGATCCATCCAATTTTTTTAAGTAGGTACTTAGTACTATGAACTTAGAGCCACCTTAACAGTATTTCATGAGTTTGGGTATGCTGTGTATTTATGTTTATTCAGTAAGAAAGTCTTTTAATTTCTGTCTTGATCCATTTTTCATTCAGTAGTTGTTCAGTTTCCACGAGTTTGTAAATTTTATTTTGCTTTTGTTGTTGATATCCAGCTTTAATTCGTGGTAGTCAGGTAAGAGTTAAGGTGATATTTTAATGTTCTTGTATCTCTTGAGATTTGCTTTGTGACTGAATCTGTGGTCACTTTTTGGAGAAAGTTCACAAGCTGCCGAGAAGAAGGCATATTATGTCATGTTTGGGTGAAATGCTCTGCAATCATCTGTTAGATCCATTTAGTTCATAGCTTGTTAGCACTAGTATTTCTCTGTTAAGTTTTTGTCTGGATGACCTATATATTGGTGGTAGTAGGATACTGAAGTCTGTCACTATCAGTGTGTGAGAGTCAATATGTAATTTAAGCTGTAGTAGTGTTTTGTTTTGTTTTAAAAACATGGTTTCCATTGAGTGGTGCATAAGATGTTAAGAATTAATGCAGGATCAGAGGTTTCTATGACTCTCTCTTTTTTTTTAATTCTAGTGTTTCTTGTTCTTGTTTAGGGTGGGAGGCAAGAGGGAAATACAGGATGAGAGTAAGGACTGAAAACAGGTGACCTCCTAAGTTTTCTTCTTAAATAGGGAGTATTGCCATTCTGACAGCAGGCTTACCTAAAGGGCTCATTGTGGGTTTGTAGCAGCATCTTGCTCTTAAGATTATTTTCCCTGATACTTAGTTGCCTTTTCCAGCCCTGATAGAAGGGATTCTGCTTTGTCTTATGACATCTTGTTTTGTCTTGTTTGACTTCTCTTGGAAACGTATTCTTTTCTGAAGAGGAAATGGAAGGGGAGTGAATCTGAGGGAGAGGGGAAGTATGGAGGATGTGGGAGGAATGGAGTGAGTAGAAACTATAGTCAGGATATATTGTCGGGGAGAAGAATTTCTTTTCAATTAAGAAGGAAAAAGAATTGCAATGTCCTGTTGGAGGATGTTTCTTTGATGAGTATGCATGTCCTTCCCTATATCGTCTAACTAGTCCTGATGTCAATTCTATTTTGTCAGATACTAACATGGTTCTGTCAGCTTGATTCTTTACTGTATTTGTTTGGAATAACTTTTTCCTACCCTGTTACTCTGGAGAGATGTCTATCCTTGATGCTGACGTGTGTTTCTTAGATGCACCAGAAGTGTGGATCCTGTTTTCACATCCATTCTTTTAGTCTGTCTTTTTATTGAGGACTTGAGACTGTTGATGTTCAGAAATATCAATTTGCAATGTTTGCTAATTCTTGTAAGTTTCTAGTTGTGTGTGTGTGTGTGTGTGTGTGTGTGTGTGTGTGCAGGTATGTTTGTGTTTGGGGTGTTTCTCCTCTTTTGATTTGCTGATCTGGGATTATTTATTTCTTGTGTTTTTTTTTTCTGGGTACAGTTAGCCTCTTTAGATGGGAGTTTTCTTTCTAGAACTTTCTGTAAGGTTGTATTTCTAAATAGATATTGCTTAAATTTGGTTTTAAAATGGATTATCTTATTTTTCCACTTATTGTGATTTAAAGTTTTGTTGTGTATACTTGTCAGCTGGAATCTGTGGCTTCTTAGAGTCTTAGAACATTTTTTAGGCCCTTTGGCTTTTAGAGTATCCATGGTGAAATCAGGTGTAATTCTATTTGGTCTACCTTTATATGTTACTTGTCTTTTTCTGATGCAGCTTTTAACATTCTTTCTTTGTTCTGTATGTTTAGTGTTTTTATTATTATTATTTTTTTAGCCCAGTCCACTTAGTGTTTTGTATGCTTCTTGTACCTTGACAGACTTATCCTCTTTTAGGTTAGGAAAGTTTTCTTCAATGATTTTGTTGAAAATGTTTTCAACCCGAGTTTCCTCTCCTTCCTCTAGTTTTAGTATTCTTGGATTTGGTCTTTTCATTCTGTTACAAATCTTTTAGATGTTTTGTGGAAGGATTCTTTTAAATTTAACATTGTCTTTGATTAGGTATTTATTTCTTCTATTGTATCCTTTAATGTCTGAGATTTCCTCTTTCATCTCTTATACTCTATTAGTGAAGCCTACCTCTAAGCTTCCTGTTCAAATTCCTAAATTTTTCATTTTTTAGATTTTCCTCCATTTGAGTTGTTATTAATTCTACTCCTACCTTCAGGACTTGAACTGTTCTATTCATTTACTTCCACTGCTTGTTTGTCCTTTCATGGATTTCTTAAAGAGATTTATTTAATTCTTCCTTAAGGACATCTATCACATTCATAACAGGTATTTTAAGGTTTTTGTCTCATGCTTAAGCTGAACTGCAATCCTCTGCGCCTACTGCGGTTATGTTGCTGGGCTGTAGTGGAGACATTTCTCCTTAGGTTATCGTTCGTGTTGTTATGCTAGGTTCTAGGCATCTGGGCTTGAGAAGATTTTAATTCTAAGTGCTGATATCTGGTCTTGTTTTTGTTGGGTGGATTTGTTCCCCTTGTTTTCCCTTACCTCTCTTTTTCTTAGGAAGGCATGGTGGCTGTATATTGCCTAGTAGGGGATTCGTCTAGGACCCTGCCAGGTTTTGCCACTGGAGATTTCAGGTACAATGTTTTTCCAGGTTATGAACATTATGGATGATGACGATTAGGAATTGGGGTGGTCTAGGAGGGATGATTGAGAGGACTCATAGGAGGAAAGAAATCAGGGTGTTCCACCAGGATCTGCTTAGGTCCCTGGGAATGGGCAGCGTAGAGTGTGAGAAAAGACCCAAGCAGGTTATCTGCTACAGAGTTCCCAATGAGAGTAGGTGGTTGGAGTGAAGATCTGAAGCTTGCCTACATGACTTGCTGGCCTACTTGCTTCTCTGCCATGTTTGGCTGGAGACTACCCAGGGAAATTCTGCTGGAGTTGGGGACTGGGATAACAGACTGAGTAGGGATAAAGATTAGAGGAGCTCTGTATGATCCACTGGAGATAGGGCAAAGAAGAGAGTGTTTGTTACAGAATTAGGGGTGAGACAAAAGGATTGGATTTAGAAAAGAGGAGAAAGAGGTAAAGATCTGCTGCTTCCCTGGCCTGAGTAGCCTGTGAGTTCCCAGGGAATGAATGTTAGAATTGAGAACTGGGATAGTGGGATGAAGTTGGGGAATGGGGAGTTATGAGATGAAGGTCTTGTGATCTACTGGTATTAGGGGCAGAGGAGATGGGAAGGCTACAGTAGGAGATCTGTCTGCTACAGAGCTGGACTTGGAAGTGGGGGGAATGAAGGAGAGGAATAGTGTTAAGTCACTCATTAGATTTTTATGGATTCTGTATCATGTGCTGTTATACTTGAAGGAATTGCATATATGAGAAAGATTTTTTTAAAGAAAAATCAATTCTTGTAAACAATTTTTCTTATTAATTAATTAATTAATAAATTAATTACATATCCCAATAGTGCCCACTATCCTTTACCCCTGGCAGAGTTCCTCCCTGACCCCTCCTCCTTTTTGGCCTCTGAGAGATCAGCTCCCCTCCTCCCCTGCATCTCCCTATCCTGGTACACCAAGTCTCTGCAGGATTAGACACATCCTTTCCCACTGACCAGACAAGGTAGCCCTCTGCTACATATGTGTCAGTGGCCTCAGACCAGCACTGCATGCTCTTTAGTTGGTGGTTCAGTCCCTAGAAGCTCCCAGAAGTCCAGGCTAGTTGACACTGTTGGTCTTTCTATGGTGTTGCCTTCTCCTTAGGGCCAGCAATCTTTCTCTTAACTCTTCCACAGGGGTCCCTGACCTCCTTCCAATGTTTGTCTGTGGTTATCTGCATCTGTCTCAGTCAGCTGCTGAGTAGAGTCTCTAAGAAGCTGCTGAGTAGAGTCTCTAAGAAGCTGCTATGCTAGGCCCTTGTCTGCGAGTACAACATATCATCATTAATAGTGTGAGGGATTGGTGCCTGCCTATGGGATGGGTCTCAAAAATCAGTGTGTCACTGGTTGGCCATTCCTTCACTCTCTGCTCCATCTTTGTCCCTGAATTTCTTTCAGATAAGACCAATTTTGTATAAAAAGTTTTCTAGGTAGGTTAGTGTCCCCATACCTCCACTGGGGGTTCTATCTGGCTGTATTTATTCTTTCTTAAACTTGACATTGTAGAAAAATCACAGAAAATCATCAATTAAATCCACAGGGACTTGGAATACTAATACTTTCAGAGGAGAAATGAAAACACACACAGAGATACACCCATGCCTGCACATACACGCCCAAGCATACATACACATACATATACATCCATACATGCTACAATACTCATGCATACAACCACAACCATTAAGAACATTAACCTATGCATACACACACACACACCCATGCATGGGCACTCAGCTATGCATGCACACACACACACACACACACACACACACACACACACATGCATGCACACAGTCATCCAAGCATGCACCTATCTACCCAAGCATACACACACACACACACACACACACACACATGGACACTCACCTATGAACACACATACACACACACACAAGCATATATAAACACCCATGCATTCACACACACATACACACACACACACACTCATGCATACGCCCGCATGAAAAGAAAAACTATGAGATCATTTAAAAGTGAGGCAGAGGACAAGTCTCACTAGGGAGGCTTTATTTACCCAGAGATGTTTATAATTATATAAATGAGGAAAAAGTAAAGACAAAATGTATTATAGGAGAAATTGTCAACTTTTGTACGAAGAAATGTTCAGTGTTTAAGGAACAGAACACTTGTCACTTTCTTGAGGCTGGTAGGGAGTAGACTATTGTCTCAGGTGTAAATAGAAGTGGGCAGAAATAGGTAGAGCTGACTCCTTGGTGCCAATCTAGGAAGTCCCATGATTCTTGCTAAGTAGAAACTATTGGAGAATACTGGTATATGCATATGATATGACTAAACTTTTGGAAGGTTTCTGCTGAATCTATTATATATGGGAACAAAGTAAATAAAATATAATTACTGAGGTTTGTTTTTCTGAGTATCTGAATAAAAGACAGTGGCATTTATTGTGATGGAGAAATTCAAGTAAGATGTTAGTTTAGAGAATGTTCAATACTCTTATAGGTAGGTGACTGTAAAGGGCCAGTAAACAAACACATTTAAATCTCAAAGAATTCCTAAGTTGGCAGATATTACCATATCTCTGATATACAAAGTCAAAGGAAAGGAAGTCTCTTGAGGATGAGGGGAACAAAATAGGGCAAGAAGCATAAAATAGTATGGATTAGAGATAATGGGGGATCAAGAAGGAATCAATGAAGACCTACACAATAGTCACCTATAGATGGGTGAAAAACTTGGGGAAAACTCCTCTTATTTGCACCTAGAATCTACTTATATACTAAGTCAAATGCTCTGGATGAGTGAAGATTGATACCATCATGCATTCGATGCTGTGCTAAGAGGTGATGCTATTAGTGACTGAAATAGAGTATAATTTATGGGAAAATACCCAACTGAAGTTGTGAGTTAGAGATTATGGTATGTAAGAGAGGGTAGAATTTCAAGAAATATAGATATCAAATGAATGATAGAATGAAACTATATTTAAGGAGGTAAGTATAAACAGAGACTGACTTTATTTTTACCATTATTTGTATTACAGTGCATATGCATTCACATGCATTTCTAGGCCATTTTAAGTGTAAAGCTTGAATTGACAAAAGAATGTAATCTAGAAGAAAAAAATGAAGTCTTTGAAATTAGTAAGGAGGGTAGGCAGTTTATAAAGTTTTATGGTAGGAAGGAGAATTCTATGTCTTTTCTCCTCCTCCCCCTCCTCCTCCTCCTCTTCTTCCTCTTCCTCCTCCTCCTCCTCCCCTCCTCCTCCTCCTCCTCCTCCTCCTCCTCCTTCTTCTTTTTCTTCTTCTTCTACTACTACTACTATTTCTTCACTCTTCTTCTATTTCTTCTTTTCTTCTCTATCAATGAGATGGGATCAAGCTTATGAGGTTAGAATAAGGACACTAGAGATTGTTGACTTTTTGGGGAGAGATAAGGGAGGGGGAAAATGCATGTAAAAGGGTAGAAAAAGCTAAAAGAAACACAGGAAACCAGCATTAATAAATATGTACTCATGATTTCAGGCTTAAATATTCAAAAGTGGCTGTTCCAAGGGGAGAGATATTTCATGTAGCCATTTTCAGCTGTTCCACATGGAATGTGCATGCATGATCAAGTTGGATCACAAATAGGTTGAGACTTAGACAGAAAAGTAAGGCAGAAGCTGGAGTTGGTGAAGATGCCTATTAAAGTAGATGCTGGGAACTAGTGTGAGTATAGGCAAATAAAAACACACCAAAGACAAGAGGCAATGAAAACTGGGTGAAAGGCAGAGTTTATGGAGTAGGAGTTCAAGAATGAGTAGACTATAAAAGTAGGAGGTCGCAGACAAATGAAGGTGAATTGACAATCACTGAATCACAAATTCCTAGACATTGCCATGAAAACCACGTTGAAAGTGAAGTAGAAGAAAATATTATCAGAGTTAAAGAGATCAAAGAATACAGAGTTCAGGGAATTGAACGTACTATTTGTACAGGTGTTGACATCTCTAAACGTGGTAGAGAAAAAGCTAGTTTCCTTGGGTGATAAAACTCTTTAAGATTTCTGAAGGGGTGTTGTCAAGAGACCATCTTAGATAATGATACAACCTGTTAAAGTAATGAGAAGCATGGAAGTGCCTCCATGATGCCTGACGGAATCTGATTGTAAAAGATCTGTGGTTCTTTAGGAAGAAGGAAATAGAAAATAGCTATACTCAGAAAGAGGAGTCATAAGTATAGCTTCTTGAGTCCTAGACCCTAGTGCTATTGGGGTTATGAAAGAGAAGCAAATCCACTATTTGAGAATCCTTGGTGCCAGGTCCTCAGTAGATTCAAACTCAGTAGATTCCTTACTTAGATACAGAAGATAATGGAAGGAGTTAAGGTGCTTGCTGAAGTTTTTTGTCATTACAGCAGATTGGTTTCAGGTAGAACTAAAGATTTAGAATTCTTAGGAAGAGACAATAGAATTATATTGCCAGCCATTGTTACTGATATCTATATATTAACTTTTAACTTTTATCAAAGCTTTAGAGGTTTTACACTCTTACATCAGCTTTTCTCTAAATGCCTTAGCTATAACAACACCCATAACTGGCACATACCAAGGAAAGGGCACTGTATTTATTCTTTCAAGATTTCTGGATTTTATTACTCTGTTTTTAAGTAATAATTTTCTATTTTATTTAAAATACCAATCATAAAAGGTTAAATTCCATTCTTCAGAGAGAAAAAAGTCTTACAATAGAATCATAAAATACAATAATGTTCAGATACTTAGTTTGAGTTGTTTAATTGTTCCCTTGAATTGTTATTATTGTTACTGCTGTCTGAAGAACTTTTAAACCACTGTTGTTGCAACCATGAGCATTCCTCTCTGATACATATATTCTTTAAAAATGTACCCATCTGCTGCAAAGAAATGTTTCCTTTATGAAGGGTAAGAAAAGACTTATCTGTGGCTAAAGGATAAATAATCAGAATATAGTTAAGAATGTCCTGAGATCATATACATACATATAGCATTATAAAGAGTGAAGTTATATATATATATATATATATGTATGTATATATATGTATATATATGTATATATAAACTGTTATACATATATGATATATATAAACTATGCATATAAATATTTTTTGAAATTATAATAAACATCATTTCCCCTTAGCTATCATCTCAAAAATATTTACACATGCACAAAATGCACCCAACACTGTCTTGTTTATAATTTAGCATATTTAAGATATGTTTATTGTATATTCTGTTGGGTTTTGAGTATCTGAACATGCTTTTCTTTTGGTCTTGTCAGTTCTTTGACTGGACTCTGCTGCCAATCCAATCTCTTATGTTAAAATAACTCATTATTTTTCATACATTACTTGGGACTCGAAATATTCATTGTGAGAAAATAAAAATATCAATTTGAAACTCCTCCAAAATTATATAACGTTCCTCTGCAGAATCATAGCTTGTAGTTTCCTTTGAAATGACCTTTCACCCTCTACAGCTGGTAGTTGTTATGGTTTCTTTATTCTGCACCGTTTTTATGATGCATAGCACACTGCTATTCTGTGCTTAATGTTTGCATTTACATAGCTTCTTGCAGTTGTGTGAAACTTTTATCCAGGCAGTTTTAGGTGTTTTATGAAACTACATCTTCAATTGTTTCTCTCTAGTGCCTGATAGTGCACCAGAAAATATTACTTACAAAAACATTTCCTCGGGAGAGATTGAGATATCCTTCCTTCCTCCAAGGAGTCCCAATGGCATCATACAAAAGTACACAATTTACCTCAAGAGAAGCAATAGCCATGAGGCGAGAACTATAAATACAACCTCTCTGACTCAAACCATTGGAGGTAAAATACAGTTCTACTGTTTGATACTTACCTGTTTATTGATAGTGTGACCACAAAATATTAACCCAATGTGTCAAAATAACTTAATCATGATTATTTATATTCCTGGGAATAAGAACTTTTTAACAAAATAATGTGGGAATTTATGATAGTCATATGCGTAAATAGTCTAGATGTGGTATTTTGTGCAATGTCTTATATCTTATATCCATAACAGAAGGGATGTTTTGTGTGTGTGTGTGTGTGTGTGTGAGAGAGAGAGAGAGAGAGAGAGAGAGAGAGAGAGAGAGAGAGAGAGAGAGAGAGAGAGACATTGCATTCTTGTGGACGTTAGAAGGTTAGAAGACAATGTTGCTTGTTTGTGTTCATTTATCTCCTCATTGGAGGTAGCATCTCTTTGTTGTTTGCCTCTGAACTGCACAGATGGCCTGTGAGCTTCTTGGGGGGGTCTTGTCTGTATCTCTCATCTCACTGTGGCAACACAGTGCTGTCCTTGGCTTTATGTATAGTCTAGGGATTGGAACTAAGGTCTCCAATATTGCACAGCTACCCACTGCACTATCTCTGAAGCCCCTTTTGTAGGAGTTTTAGTCTGATAATCAATCCTAGTTTATTTAGCTTTTACTTTTGGAAGGGTGTTGAATTGAAAGACATTTCATTGTTCACTTCTTGCATATTATTAACAGATGTATTCTTTGTGTTAACTTATCTACTTTATGTCTCTTTAGGACTGAAAAAGTATACTCATTATGTGATTGAGGTGTCTGCTAGTACACTCAAAGGTGAAGGAGTTCGGAGTGTACCAATAAGCATACTGACTGAGGAGGATGGTAAGGCTATATAATGCATCCTGAAATACATTGATCTTTAACATTGCAAGGAACCTGTAGAGATAATATTGGGATGTTTGTGCTAACTTGTCCATAGATTGGAGACATATGCCGAATGAAAACTAGTATAAAAATTTTTTTCACCTAAACTCTAAGCTATATACATACCAATATTATATAGAGATTTTATTGTTATGGTATAAGAGCAGGTATGAAAGATAGATTTACATTGAGGAAAATCAGATAGAAACACTATTTTTTTTTTGCCTTTGAAGACAACTTTACTATGCAAATATAAGTGCAATTTTATGAGAGACTTTTAAGGATCAAGTTTAAATAATATGAATATCATATGTGTCCCAACAGTGTTCAGCATTTTCATGGCATTTACAGAAGTTTTGGAGAAGAATCTATGTAACTTTCAACATGTCTTATGTTTTTAGGATTAGCTGATTAATATATGCAGTCTATATTTTTAGTTTTATTTAATTATTAACTACAGCACTATCCTTGAATATTAATTTTCTTTTTAAAAAATTGAAAATATTTTTTTTCTCTTATACATTAAGTCCTGACCACAGTTTCCCTTCCCTCCACTTCTCCCAGCTTGCCCCTGCTCTCCCTCAAATCTACTTCTCCCTCTGTTTCTCATCTGAAAAAAACCAAACCTACAAGAAACAATAACAACAACAACAACAACAACAACAAAACAAGACAAAACAAGATATAATAAGACAAGGTGAAAGCCCTCTTATCAAGGCTGGACAAGACTGGACAAGGCATTCAAATAGGGCGAAGGGGTCCTAAAAGTAGGCAAAAGAGTCCTACACCCACACTCCCACTGTTATGAGTCCCCCCAAAACAAAAAACACCAAGCTAACAGCCGTACTAAATACACAGTGGACTTGGTGTAGACTCATGAAGCTGGCTGCTTCAGTCTCTGTGAGCCCATGTATGCCCTGCTTAGTTGATATAGTGGCCATGGTCTCCTGGGGTCCTCCATCCTCTCTGATTTCTGTTTTTTCTCATACATTTTTCAGAAACTGTCTAGAATAAACCCTTCTGCTGGGACCATTCTGTCTTGACACCTAAGCAAACTAATGACTACACTACAAATTAACTCTGAGAGATTTGCTTTGGAAGAGTATTTGGAGTATATCATATATCTTGAAACAATTGGCTTTTTATGTAGAAGGAATCCTTACTATCATGTTAGATCTGCCTAACATGTTAGGTCATGCTGCCATGGAGGTAGCATACATGTTTATGGTATAATTTTCTATTCCTTCTCTCAAGATGCCCCATCATGCCAGGAGATTGATCCTGTGTATGTTCAGGATCCAGAATAACTCATTAGGGAGAGTGTTAAGTGGGCACTATTAGAGGAACTGTGTGTTTTCTCTGCACCACTCCCATTTTGCTTACAATATATTCCATTTTACCACTCCTCTCCTATACAAATTTCTTTCTGTGTTTTCTACACTGAAGCATCCTGGCTGTGAACATTGGCCTGTCACAGTCTCTGAAAACTTTGGGTCATGGGTCATGATTATCTCATCACTGCTTTTATACATGATGATTGCTGCATATTCAACCTTTTCTGTATTTTCTTCTCTTTTTTTTCATAGATTAACCTTGCTCATTTAACAATCATTTTAGCAGTTCCTTTGTGGGATATAGTGTCCTCATCTAAAGTTCTGACCCAATCAAATAAAATCCCAATCATGACAATTCAAAATCTATTATGACTTAATTAAGGCCAGTGGATATTTGTGCTGAGTAGGATGTTTTTACTGCATGAATGCAGACTGTCTATTTGAGTTCTAGAGTTGAATCCTACAAGTCATTAAAAATAGGCTTACAAGGCAAATGTTCACCTGAATTCATGGCCACATTGCCTATTCCAAAGAACAAACATCCCTTCTGTCTCTTCTTCAACAATTTCACCAAATGGGCACTTAGCCTGAGGAAGCTGGCTTTTCTAAGTTATATGCCTTGACTCAGAAAGCTTTCAGTGTAGATGTGACCTATGTTTGACAAATGTGTAAACAAGTAATTTGTGTAATTGTAATTACTAGAAGTATTTTCAAAAATTATTCATTAGGCAAAAAGAGAAAGTTAAGTTTCTCTAGGGTATCAGGGAAAGTAGAGCTGAGCATTAATGTCTATGCTGGGACCTGAAGGAAGATAGATGAAGAGGAAGTGAGAGGAGAGAACATGCCAGTAGAAGACCTTTCATGTGTCTTGATGCTCTGACATACTGAATTGATTATACTGTAAATGATTTTAATTTTAAAAAATCCATTTATTTTTAGTTTTTACTATGTTGTGTGTGTGTGTATACACATGTGCGTGCTTGTGTTTGTGCATGTTATGTGTATGTATTGTACTCATTTGGAAGTCAGAGGACAACTTTTGGGACTGAGTTCTTTCCTACTCCCATGGAAGTTTTGGGGACTGAACTCTGATCATTATGTTGGGAAGCTAGGAACTTAATCTGCTGACCACTCTTGTTGGCCTAAATTTCAATGTTACTGGATTATAGTTGATAATAAAAATGACCAAAGTGTGTGTGTGTGTGTGTGTGTATGTATATATATATTACATATATATTATTCACACATGCATATATATTATTTACACATGCATATATATTATTCATACACACATATATAAATCACATATATATTATTCATGTATATGTACATGAATAATATATATACACACATTCATGTGTTCTTCCCAAGATTTTTTAATGCTTATTATAGAATAAAATGTAGAGTCATTGGATGTTTGTATCCAAATTATTTCCAGTTTCTGACTTACGTTTTTTTCTGAAAGTCAACACAAATTATACTTTTTAAGTATGCTAAGAAAATAGCTATAGGGTTTGCTTTGATAAGTGAATTGGAAGTGATTCTTAGCACAGGAAACATGTCTCTAACAAATATGCAAACTCATGTGATGGCATCACTCAATGGCATTTTCTAATGAGGTACCACTGGTGGAAAAACAAAGCAAAAAAAAAAAAAAAAAAAAAAAAAAAAACAAAAACAAAAACAAAAATGTCAACTATAGTTGTCATCACATCAGTGAACTCATTTCATGAAACAAGCTATTCTCTACTATAAAAAATTTGAGAATACACGAATGATTCTAAGCATTTTTCTGTTAGCATGCTATACTGCTATAATGGAGTATTCTGTGAAACCCGCTCAATTATAAAGACTCACAGACTAGATTTTGATCTTACTCTAGTGTTTTCTAACACATCTAGGATTGAGGAGTAACATTTGTCTAGATGAAATCAGTCATTCTAAGATCCTTCAAAATTTATGCTTATCATTCTTTGAATACATAACATCTTTTTTCCCAACTTTTTATTTTCTGGGGTGATCTTTTACTATGTGACATATTTATTACCCCCAATAAAACATTTGCTTTTATTAGAGAATGATAATTTACCAAAGTGTTCTTAAACAGTCAATGAGTCACTGTGAGAGACCGGTGGTGTATTTTCTCATGAAATACTTTTTTCCATTGACTCACAGGAGCAGATGTCCTAACAGCACCATGAAAATCTTCTTCCATCATTTTATCTCAACATAAATAATCAGGTTCTTCTATCTATGGAGAGAAGTGCTGAACATGATTCATTTACCATAGAGTTTATCAGAAAAAGAATCTGTACACTTTTATTTTTACATTTTCCTTATATATTTAATGAAATGTATCATTCTTTGTTAAAAATTTCCAGCTCCTGATTCTCCTCCTCAGAACTTCTCTGTGAAACAGTTGTCTGGTGTCACCGTGATGTTGTCATGGCAACCACCCTTGGAGCCAAATGGAATTATCCTCTATTACACAGTTTATGTCTGGTAAGGATTTTTTGGAAGTAGTTCTGAGAACAAATATTAATTTGTAATATAATAGGAATGTCATGTTTATCTCAGAATGTGATGCTGCATTAAGGCCCTGATTATTAATAGGTGGGTTAAAATTCTTTTTATTAAGAAATAAGTTTATATCATGTTATGCAGTTAGTCAGCAAATAAATAACTTTGCAGCTAAAATAAAAAAGTGTGTTTTTCAAAGCTATATTAAATGTATACTCCTGCAGGCCTGGATGATAAACTTATATAATTACAAATGTTTGATTTAAAGTATTTGAAAGTCTTTGACCTGCTCCATTTCTGACCTGGGGTGGTTCATCCCTCCTTAGCAACTTGGTGGTCCCCAGCTCCCAAGAGGTCACCATATTGATGCTGAATTTAGTGCAAACATTGGATCGATTGGCATAGCTCATTACAGCCTAGAATTCCTGGACTCACGTGATACTTCTCATGTGATACTCAGCTTCCCGAGTAGCTGGGTCTACACACATGACCCACCAGGCTTGACTATTTGAAAGTTTTAAAACAAATACTTTGCACAACTATTTTCAGGTCTATACAAGATAATTTCAATTAAAGTTTAAATCAAAGATACGCTTTTAGATCAACTAAGGTCAACTTTCCATTGATGATAAGCAGTTACTTACTGGCCATTTCAACCATAAGTACTTACTTACCAGTTTTGTAACTGATGAAATCTCAAAGTTTGTCTCCAACACATTAACAAAGAGCTATATTACTTTATGGCAATCCAGGAAAATAAAATTCTTATTTATTTCTAATGTATATTATTAAACAGAACCCACTACCCATGTAATATGCATCAAAGACATTTTAAGTTATTTCAACTCAGAAAATAAAATTTATAAAATGCTTTGTTAAAAATAGATACTTTCTTATGTGTACATCTTTTTTGGAGAACAAAGAGTTTAGTTATATCTTACAGTACATTATGAATGGTAGTCAGGACAGGAAATCAAACATGAACTTGGAGGCAGACACTGAAGAAGAAAGAGGTCATGAAGGAATAGAATTACTATCTTGTGCAGACTGACTTCTTATTCCAGCTGTTCAGGGAAGGAACTTGCAATAGTAAATCATCAGTCAAGAAAATACTCAATGATCTTTTGCCTACTAGATAATATGATGGAGACATTTTCTCAACTAAAGTTTCCTTTCTCAGTTTGATGCCTGTTAGACTATTTTTGATGAAAAACAACAAAAGAAAGAAAGGAGGAATAAAAGAAAGAAAGAAAAGGAAGAAACAAAGAAAGAAAGAAAGAGAGAGAGAAAGGAAAGAAAGAAAGAAAGAAAGAAAGAAAGAAAGAAAGAAAGAAAGAAAGGAAGGAAGGAAGGAAGGAAGGAAGAGAAAGAAAGAAGGAAAGAAAGAGAAAGAAAGAAAGAAAGAAAGAAAGAAAGAAAGGTTTTCTTAAAGAACCAGCTTCTGGTTTTGTTGATTCTTTGTATATTTCTTTTTATTTCTACTTGGTTGATTTCAGCTCTGAATTTGATTATTTCCTGCTGTTTACTTCTCTTAGGTATATTTGCTTCCTTTTGTTCTAAAACTTTCAGGTGTGTTATTAAGTATATGTAACTAGGTTGCTGCTAGTGTTTGCTCTCTCCAGTTTCTTTTTGGATGCAGTCAGAGCTATGAGTTACTCTTAGCACTGCTTACATTGTGTCCCATAAGTTTGGATAAGTTATGTCTTCATTTTCATTAAATTCTAAAAAGTCTTTAATTTCTTTATTTCTTCCTTGACCAAGTTATCATTGAGTAGGGCATCGTTCAGCTTCCATGTGTGTTTTAAGGCTTTCTGTTTGAAGACCAGCCTTAGTATGTGGTGATCTGATAAGATGCATCAATATTCTGATATCTGTTGAGGCCTGTTTTATGATCGATTCTAAGGTCAATATTGGAGAAGGTACCATCAGGTGCTGAGAAAAAGGTATATTCTTTTGTTTTAGGATGAAATGTTCTATAGATATCTGTTAAACCTACTTGGTCCATCACTTCTGCTAGTTTTACTGTTAGTCTATGTTTAGTTTGTGTTTCCATGATCTGTCTATTGATGAGCGTAGGCTGTTGAAGTCTACCACTATTATTGTGTGGGGTGCAATGTGTGCTTTGAGTTTTAGTAAAGTTTCTTTTATGAATGTGGGTGCCCTTGCATTTGAAGCATAGATGTTCAGAATTGAGAATTCTTCTTGGTAGATTTTTTTTGATAACTTTTGGTTAAAAATTGATTTTATTTGATATTAGAATACCTACTTCAGCTTGTTTCTTGGGACCATTTGCTTGGAAATTTATTTTCCATCACTTTACTCTAAGGTAGTATCTGTCTTTGACACTAAGGTACGTTTCCTGTATTCCCAAAATGCTGAGTCCTGTTTATGTATCTAGTTTGTTAATCTATATCTTTTTATTGGGAAATTGAGTCCATTGATGTTAAGAGATATTAAGGAATAGTGATTGTTCCTTCCTGTTATTTTTGTTGTTGGAGGTGAATTATGTTTGTGTGGCTATTTTAGATTTGTTGAAAGAAGAGTACTTTCTTGCTTTTTCTAAAGTGTAGTTTCCCTCCTTGTGTTGGTGTTTTCCATCTACTATCCTTTGTTGAGCTGGACTTGTGGGAAGATATTGTGTAAATTTGGTTTTATCATGGAATATCTTGGTTTCTCCATCTATGGTAGTTGAGAGTTTTGCTGGGTATAATAGTCTGGGCTGGCATTTGTGTTCAAGAGAAACACAAAAAATGTATGACATCTACCTAGGATCTTCTAGCTTTCATAGTCTCTGGTGACAAGTCTGGTGTAATTGTGATAGGTTTGCCTTTATATATTACTTGACCTTTTTCCCTTGCTGCTTTTAATATACTTTGTTTGTTTTGTGCATTTGGTGTTTTGACTACTATGTGGTGGGAGGAATTTCTTTTCTGGTTCAGGCTATTTGGAGTTCTGTAGGCTTCTTGTATGTTTATGGGCATCTCTTTCTTCAGGTTAGGATTGAAGATATTTACTGTCCTTTTAAGTTGAGAATCTTTGATCTCTTCTATACCTATTATCCTTAGGTTTGGTCTTCTCATTGTTTCCTGGATGTTCTGGATGTTTAGGATTATGAGATTTTTGCATTTTGCCTTTTCTTTGACTGTTGTGTCAATGTTTTCTGTGGTATCTTCTGCACCTGAGATTCTCTTATATTGCTTGTATTGTGTTGGTGATGCTTGAGTCTATGACTCCTAATCACTTTCCTAGGTTTTCTACCTCCAGGTTTGTCTCCCTTGTGATTTCTTTATTGATTCTATTTCCATTTTTAGATTGGAAGTTTTTTCAATTGCTTCACCTGTTTGGTTGTGTTATCTGATAATTCTTTAAGGGATTTTTGTGTTTCCTCTTTAAGGACTTCTACCTGTTTACCTGTGTTCTCCTGTATTTCTTTAAGGAAGTTATTTATGTCCTTCTTAAAGTCTTCTATCATCATCATGAGCTGTTACTTTAAATCAGAGTCTTGCTTTTCTGGTGTGTTGGGATATCCAGGGCTTACTGTGGTGGGAGAACTGGGTTCTGATGATGCCAAGTAGCCTTGGTTTCTGTTGCTTATGTTCTTGCCTTTGCCTCTTACCATCCGGATTAGCTGGTGTTGCTGTCTCTGACTGTGACTTCTCCCTCCAATAAGTCTGTGTGTCAGTAGTCCTGGGGTGCAGATGGAAACCTGAATGATCTTGTCCCAGGCTGCTCCTAGGTTCCTGTGTCCTAAGGGTTCTGGGCAAGTTCCTCAGATCAGAATTGGTGGTCTTACCTGTGCTCACAGGTATGCCAGCTGTTAGCATCAAGAACCTGCCTGCAGCAGATATGTGGGTGGGTCCACAGACCTGTTGCCAGGACAACGGCGACCATATTCCCAGAATCCATTGGGCTCAGCTCCCACCTTTACCTAGATTACTACGTCACCCCACATATAAATATGTGGGTAGTTCCCCTCCATCTCTCTCTCTCTCTCTCTCTTTCTTCTTCTCTCTCCCCCTTCTCTCTTCCTGCGCTGCTACCCCCCTACCCCCTTCCAATTAAACCTCTTACACATGAAACTGCCTGGGCCTGGTGTCTGCAGACGCTTTCTGCTGCGACTCAAAACCCATCACCAGCACTTCTGGGAGACCAGCTCTCTCCTGGCGGTATTTGGATATAGAGCACTGTGGTACAGGGTCAGCTCCGGGCACAGATTGAAACTAGAAAGATCACACTTACACTTCTAACTTGAGAAGAACCAACATGGGAGACATTTCCCTATTTCAAAAGCTTCTGATTTAGTTTTTTTCCCTAAATTATCATTTTTTTACCCTCTAATTCCTCCATAGATCTTGTGCATACTCTGCTTTAAAGTTTACATTTCTTGCAAGAATACCTGATTTCTGGTTGGTTTGCTTAGTGTGGGTGACACTAGGAATATCATGAGAGGTGCTCATGAGAAGGAAGTAATGGAAAGAAGGAAGTAATTCTACTCCATCACTTCTTCACTTAGTTTATTCATTCATTCATCTATCCATGAAGCAATATTGGTAAAATTCCTCTCTACCTATGACTCCCTAAAGCTCCTGCCTACTAATTCTACTGTGAAGGGATAGCTATATTGTATACCCATAGACAAACCAACCAGAAAACATCAGGAGAAAGAAGAGAACTTCTTTATAAAGCTGTCTTCCTTTGTCATCAGAGTAACCAGAAAACACTTCTCATCTTGTACTGATCTCTAGGAAACTCCTCTCATGGGGAAACATGACATCGGTTTGAAGATGTGAGAGGATCAGGTTGATAGAATTTATGGATTCCTTATGGAGGGCAAAATTGTGACCAGCCATGATGAAGTACATTGGCAAGTTATAGAAACAATTTGTTTTTTTTCTTTTAACTTATAGTTGCTAGAACATTTCCAGCAATCTAAACTCTTTCCAGGGAATGGATTGTAGAGAGTAAAATTGTTAGCATGATAGCAGGAAGTAGGTCATTCAATATCATAGGCTAGAGATGATATTGACAGTGGACTGGAGGGGTGGGGGTAGCGCTGTGCTACATTTAGGAAGAATAGCCCAGTGAACCTGGTGACATGTTGATTGTTTATGGGGATAAAAATCAAAATTATAAAACAGATGGATCACTAATGGCTCCTGGATGCTTTTTTTAAAATTAGATATTGTCTTTATTTATATGTCATATGATTTCTCCTTTCCCAGTTTCCCCTCCAAAAGGAAAAGAAAGAAAAACAAAAACAAAAAACAACAAGAACAAACCTCTGTTGCCTCCCCCCTCCCCCTGCTTGCTACCCCATCCTCTCCCACTTATTGGCCCTGGCATTCTCCTACACTGGGGCACAGAACCTTCACAGGGCCAAGGGCCTCTCCTCCCATTGATGACTGACTTTGCAATCCTCTACTATACACATGCTGCTAGAGCATGTGTACTCCTTGGTTGGTGATTGAGTCCCTGGGAGCTCTGAGGGTACTAGTTAGTTCATATTGTTATTCGTCCTAAGGGGCTGCAAACCCTTCACCTCCTTTGGTCCTTTCTCCAACTCCTTCATTGGGGACCTGTATTCAGTTCAATGGATGGCTGTGAGCCTCTACTTCTGTATTAGCCAGGTATTGTCAGAGCCTCTCAGGAGACAGCTATATCAGGCGGATTGTCCTTTCTTCAGTCTCTGCTCCATAGTTAGTCTCTGCAACTCCTTCCATGGGCATTTTGTTCCCCCTTTTAAGAAGGAATGAAATGTCCACATTTTGGTCTGTCTTCTTGAGCTTCTGTGGTTTGAGGGTTGTTCTGGCTCCTGGATGCTTTAACCATGTAAGTTGAATCATTGGTATCTGAATTTTTTGTAAAATGTAAGTAAAACATGTTCCTTTTATACTGTGACCACATTTCTCTTCACAAAGCATCTAGGAGTCTCAGTATAATATACAGCATACACAAGACTGGAGAGTGTACCAAACTGTACAACTTTACCAGATTTATCTTTCTGGGCTTAGATTGTGATGATCTTTAGTAACCACCTATTTTAAGATCTATTCTATAATTCTAGTTGTCTGTTTTTAAGTGCCTAAATGTACTTGAAGTGCCTAAATGTAGGAGGACTTTGTGAAAACAAATGACAGATATTTTATACTTAACCTTATAGCAAGGCCGGAGTCATATGTACAAAACAAGACATTTATTTTCAATAACTTGTTCTTTATGATTTTTATAATGATGTTGAAGACTGTGAAGGCATCTCACATAACACGTGCTTTCATATTCCATGTACATATTTTAATTTGTATTGGATTAACAATAAATTCAAAGTTCAATCCCCCCAGTGAATACTTTTTCACTTATCTTTGAAGAGGTGTTTGTTATTGATTCTTGTCAAGATAGACTTGAGCACAAGAGAAGGTTGGTAGAAAAGCCAGGTGACAGTATCTCCAATGTATGCTACTGTAGCTCACTGAACTTGGCCTCTTTTGAAGGTTGATCTGACTCTGACTTATAGTCATAGTTCCTGGCTTGAAAGTTTTTATTTTATATTTTATTTCTTGATTTTATCAAGACTTAACCAAGTCCTTGGGTCCTCTTCCCTTGTCTATCTTGACCCTCAGATACTAGACTCTTTCAAGTATTTTTTTTTACCTCAACCCCAGGCTGTAATGGCATAGTGTCTGCAGGGTTCCTCCCCTCCAAGTCTTCCTGTCACTCTGGATAGTTGTGTCAGGACCTCTTATACCTTGCTGCAAAGGATGAGAGATCAGGTTGAGATTTTTCCACAGGCTTTCCACTTTCCTCTTCGCCCCACAACGATGACTGCACCCTCCCATGGCCTTTTCCTCCATAATCTATTTGGGTACTTTCATCAGTCCCCTGAGAAACTTCCTTAGCTTAGGTCCCTCTCTCAGAATGTTTTATTGTGATAAAAGTAAATTTCCATTTTCCTGATACATGGCAAGAGATTCTTCTTAAAAAATAAAATAAGTGTATGTGTGTGTTATACATGCATGTACAGTGCATACATCTTTGTTTCTGTGTGATATGGATATGCAGACTCCAGAAGGCAGAGGGTGGTGGATCTTTGTGAGTTTGAGGCTAGCCTGGTTTACAGAGCAAGTTCCTAGACAGCCAGGGCTACATGGAGAAATGGGCTTTCTTCCTTAATCCTTCTTTATTCTAGTTTCTTGAGATAGGGGATTTCATAGAACCTGATCTAAGTACTTTAAACTGACTGGCTGGCCAGAATTTTCTCAGTAGGTACCCAACTCTCACTCAGACATGGGGCTTACAGGCTCACACAGACATACTCAGCACTTTTCATGAGTGTGGTGAACTCAGGACTCCATTTTACTGAGCAAGTTTTTCTGTTGCCTGAGCCATCTTCTTAGTGTGGGTTATGAAATTTGGGAATCTCAAATCATACATGAAAATTTTAATTAATTGATTAATTAAAAATTTACATATATAAGTGTTTTGGTTCCATGGATGTTTGTGTACTGCATGTATGTCTGGTGCTTGAGGAGGCCAGAAGAGGTCATCACATTCCCTAGAACTAGAGTTAAAGATGGTTATGTACCTCCATGTGGATATTGGGAATCTACCCTGGCTCTTAATCACAGAGCCAGACTCTCAATATCAAAAGGTATATAGAAAAGTTGCCAACACACTTGATTTTCCTAATCAAATGCACAAGCACACACACACAGACATAGACAAAACACCCATAGCATGTCTATATACAAACACTACAAAGACTTTATATGTCGTTGAATTAAAGACAGTGAACTACCATCCACAATTCATTGAAACTATTATCATTTGTTGAGTGAGTAAATAAAAAGTGTAGTTTTAAGGTTTAAAACTTAATCTCTAATTTTTTATAGTTTGTTTTTGCCAGGAGAATAATACAACTTATACCACAAATAGTTTCTTTGGTAGGATGATGGTTTCACATAAATATATTCAAAAAGATTATCTATATAATGAAACACATGTAAGTGATAATGAAGTTGCTAGAAATGCATTTTTTATAGGGGCTAGAGAGATGGCTCAGTGGTTAAGAGCACTGACTGCTCTTCCAAAGGTCCTGAGTTCAAATCCCAGCAACCACATGGTGGCTCACAACCATCCATAATGAGATCTGACTCCCCAGTCTGGTGTGTCTGAAGACAAAATAATAGTAATAATAATAATAATAATAATAATAATAATAATAATAATAATAATAATATCTTTAAAAAAAAGAAATGCATTTTTTAGTTTCCATCAACATTTTACTAGACATTTCTTGAAAACTTTAGACAGTACAGCTATGAAGAGGTCATAGATTTCTACTTTTTCTTTCCTTGTTATTATTACTTTAAGTGGGAAGGTATGATGCAGCTATCATCACTCACTATACGTAGATTCAAGTTAGTGAGATATAGGATTCATTTTTGTCTTTGATGTGTATCTATCTGTGTGATTTCAATAATGCAGTAGTTCTCAAACCTTTCAATGCTGTGATCAATCTAATAATACAGTTTCTCATGTTGTGGTGACCCCCAATCATGTAATTATTTTATTTTATTTTATTTTGGTTTTTCAAGACAGGGTTTCTCTGTGTAGCCCTGGCTGTCCTGAAACTCAGTCTGTAGACCAGGCTGGCCTTGAACTCAGAAGTCTGCCTGGTTCTGCCCCCCCAAGTGCTGCTAGAATTAAAGACGTGTGCCACCACTGCCCAGCTATGAAATTATTTTTATTGCTACTTCATAACTGTAATTTTGATTGTGTTATGAGTCATAATGTAAATCTATGAAATACAGGTTATCATATAACACCCGTGAAAGGGTCATTTGACCCACAAGTTGCTGCCTTAAAGTCTTCAAAAATGCTGTCTGTTACATGGAGCCAGATCTCTAATCCAGAATTCCTCCATCTCCCATGATTCTTGGATCCCCTCATCTCAGTTGTAATATTTACAAATTCTCATAAAGCTGTCTGTCTGGACAGGTTTTTTCTTTTAGTGTGTTTTTGAGGTGAAGGATTCTGTGTTAACATTCTGGGTGACTATTTCCTTGTCATGAATATTTCTCTACAAAAATTCTTCATAAGGATTGATGTGTATTCATTTTGTTCCCACTACCATGTTAGTCACAGTTTATAGATGAATTATTCAGAAATCTATATTAATCTTTTACAACTTAAAATAATTTGTTCCTCTCAAATTTTCATCATGAAACAATGCTCATTATATCAATATGATAAGGCAATATTATCCCTCATTTATGTCAACAAATTGTGTGTTTTCAATGATACATAGTCTTTGCTATAGGCAAATATATTAACGAAACAGTTTTATTAGAACACTATGCATATATTATTTCAATGCACTTGTAATTGATACACAATGTTCTTGTAAAGCCATACAAAGCTAATTTACTTGATGTATTCTTGAGTTCAGCTTGGATTTGTTTGACAATTTTGCCTCTGTATGTGTCAGTAAAACTGAGAGTTAGTTTTATACAAAATTGCCAAGGCAGTACCCTACAAGGTATAGATAAAAGACTATGGAGTAAAAGTAATGATATTATTCTAGTTTATGTATAAACCTTACCTTGAACATGTTTTTTTCCTAAACACTATAAGGAACAATATCAAATCACTGTTTGACAGATGTATATTAATACATATTTAGATATAAAAAATGTGTAGAACCTTAAAGGGATTGTAGACTCATTTATTATATAATAATATACCAATAAAAACAACTTAAAAGGATTTACTGAAGGTCATTGTTTGGGGTTTTAAAACCTAGTACAGTTCTTTATTAACTGCATGGGTCTATGTAATAGGTAATATAAAATCTTTATACATGACTTTTTGTATGATATAATCTCTGCATGGTCCCATTTTTTGTTGTTTTTATAAGATGTTCATCCTATTGAAAAATGACTTAATAGAATAATACAAGTAATACCAGTACTTGGGAGATTGAAGCAGGGGAAGGAACCATGAGCTCAAGGTTGGCCTAGGATGCATAGTTATACCATATTTCAAAAAAAATATTATCCAAAGTTTAAAGGATTTTATATAAATGAACACAGAGAATGGGATATTTCTTGACTGGAGTTCTCCTTTTGCAATATAGGTAGTAAAGATAATTTAATAAGTCATAGAGTATCACAGTGGAGGTAGCTTATGAGGAATGAAGTCACCAAAACTCTTAAGAGGTTAGAAAGCAGCATCATGGAATGATGCTGTGGGATGTTGAGTGAATGAAAGAAACAAGCTTAAGCAGATTCAGTAGTTAAGTGCAAGATCACACAAGAGCTCTAGGAAGATTCAAACAAGGGAAAAATTAATTAGCAAATGCTAGTTTATATTAGGAAGCAATTTCAAAATAATAAAAATCAGTGAATATTAACAGTATTTGGGTTATCAGTACTTAGTGAGAAAAGGAGTGAGTCTATGTAAAAGTATCTTTTATTCACCTGATGTAATTGTCATTTCAGAGGCTTACTGATGGGTAAGCTCATCCTTTCCTTCTGAACTCTGGCTGGCTGGTTCAAATAAGATGTTCTGGCTCAGACTCCTCTCCAAGCTGACTAATCCAATCTGGCTTCCCTCAGTTTCTCACTGAGTTGCTCTGCATGGCTTCACACTAACTCTGGTAATTTGTTTGAATCCTCTGGCTCCTTCTTATTTTCTCACTTCAACTGTCTCTGCTGATCTGCTCTGCACAACATGAACTCACTAACAAACTCAACTCCACTATACGGCATGTTCACTGCACTGCCTGCAACTTACCAAACTCAACTCAACTCAACTGACTCACAACTGACTGACTCTCTTTCTCTGCAATACTGTTAAATAGCTTCTCTTTCTTATGCTGTTCTGATGAGAGTTGGGTATATGCTATTTCTGACTCATTTTGACAGATCTTGTGCTGATTCAGCACTTTGCCCCTCAAACATGGCTGCTTCCTTCTACAGAGTAATCTTATCTTCATTGTTGGATATTAATGGTATGTATTAGGGCATGTCTGTACTCTAGCCAGAGGAATTAAAGGTGTATGGTGTGTTTGTATTTCAGCTGGATCACATAGACTAGGACTTTGGATGTGATCTCTTGCCAGAGCAGCCATGTTGCTGGATTACATTTCTTCCAGAAGCATAGAATATTTAAACAACAGAAATAGTTTATAAACTAGATATGTACACCAACATGAAACAAAATATCAAATGATGAAGATGAGAATGAAGATTCACCTTTTATTAAGTTCCAACCTTGACTTGGAAAGTATATCTACTTATATGTATTTTCAAAAATGTCAAAATATGTTTAGGTCTAGCCAAGTAATTTCGGTATTATAGATGTTCATTTGTTTCTTTTGTTGGAAATTGACATTTAGTGTGGGCTCATGTTGGTAGAAACAATGAAACTGGTAAAGAAGAATTGGTCTCATGATTTAGAATAGTATTTTTTAACCTATTGGTCATGATCCCTTTGTGGCTTGAACAACCCTTTCACAGGGGTCAAATATCAGATATCCTACATATCCTATATTTATGCTATGGCTCATAATGATAGCAAATTTAGCAAAGATGTAGGAACAAAAATAATTTTATATTTGGGGATTACAACAACATGAGGAATTATATTAAAAGGTCACAGTCTTAGGAAGGTTGAAAACCACTGCTCTAGAAGTAGCTTTAACCTAGGTACTATAAGGCAGTCAGATAATTTACATGTAAAAATAGGAATTATCTTTGTCTTTAAGACTATAATGATGAAAAGAAGAGACTGTAATGATGATAATTCAAGACATTTTCTTCATACAGCTTGAGTGAAAATTAGAAATGTACATAGCACTCTTTTCAAAATTATTCCAAAGCAAATTAAAATTATTTTGAAATATAAAAACAAAAAATGTTTTAAAATATTCTGCCAAGCTTAGTAAAAACAATTACAGATAGCTATCCTTACGTTTACATTTGTTCATAGTTTTAATCTTGAATGATGTAAAATATCTCTTTTAGAGATTCTATGTTGGGTAACATTCATACATTTAAATATGAGGTGCTTATAACTTTGGATATGTAAGGCTTAAATGCCTTCTTGGTCTTTCCTTTCCATATTCTCCTTAACTCCTTGTTCTACACATAGATGCTGCAGAAAATTTCTCAAGTTAACAATTTCCTATACCTTTGGCTTGACCATATCTTCATTTCCTAGGCTTTGGTCATAATTAAATTAATTATTTATCACTTTAAAATTTCTCTTTTAATGTCTGTGGGAAAATAAAAGTTATTGTTCTGTTCTTAGAGAAATCATATTGTTCCTAAAGAATTGTATTATATTGAAATTGTTGCTTTTTCTCTGATTTGAAGATAAAATCTGTTTCCTATTATATTTGATGTCTATGATAATTTCTCATATATTATAAATGTTCAGTAAGCCTGGGTAAACTTTTTTGAATATTGGTTTTATATAATCATCTCTAAATGAGCAACAGCATCTATGTTTGTTTGGGATACAGTCTAAAGACACACACTGCCCACTTCAAAAACTGCAATAGCAGATAAGTAAGATGTATGAATAGCTTATTTTAAAAGTAGATTATATGTCATAGATAAACATGGGAGCATACATACCATATCACTCATGGTCAGGGACATGCAATCAAAATAAGAAAATTTTGTCAAATTAGGTTTGTAGAGGTTGAGAAATTAACAGTATCACATCAACAATGAGCGTTTGCCTATTGTATACTTTCAGATATTCTTGATACGGCTCTTGCAATAATTTAAAAGTCACAATGGTAATGATTGAGAAGAAATAATCACTAAGACTAGAATCAAACCCATTTGACTCAATGATCACAAAGTTTAAAATACAGAAATAAAATGGCCATAATAAAGTGATATCTCTTGAGCAATCACCACAGTTTTATCACTAGCTAAGGAAAGAGACAAATCATCGAGAATTAAGACAACAATATAGGTACTTATATTAGGTACTTTAAAAGACATCAAATATATTTTGCTAACATATGAGACAATAGAATGAACATAATATACACAAGAACATATAAATAGAAATTCTATTAGATGTTAAACTCATAGGTACAGAACATGAAATTAAAAACTAACCCAGCTAATGCAAGAGTAATAATCACAATTGCAGTGGTATCAAATCTTGGAGGAACGAATCTGCCAGGCTACAGATCTGCTCACTGATGGCTCCTCAGAGGCAGAGATGTTGCACTTGGTCCAGAGATTTGTGTGCCACTCACAAACTAGCAGCGGCTATTATGAGTTGAGAAAGCAAGCTTGTCCTCAGTGACACTACACATCCTTCTTCTCTTTACTTCTTTGTTCAGTTTTATGATAAGCCATTCAAGTGAGATTGTGAGGTCTATAAATTTATTTATGTTCATTCATTTTCTACCTAATTTCTTAAAATACCGTAACACTATTTCTGGAAGAATGTATCGAATGGTACTGTTTGTTTATAGTCATACACTCTGAACTCATATTATTTCCCACTATCATAAGTTATCCAATTACTTCTCAGGTACCAGTGCTTACATTTGAATTAAATTCACGCTTCTGTAACAGCAAAGGCAGACTGAAATGTATCTCTGCAGACACCATTCATTCACACAAGCTCTGTTTTTCTCTTAAGACTTGAGGATTCAAATATTTTTTTGAAAATAAAGAACATCTATGCACAGGGGAAATCCACTTACATTTATGTTTCCAAAGAAGAAAAAATATAAAACAGCAGGACGCATTATTTTGTGATACTACTCTCTTCCCTTAAATCAATTCTTAATAATTTTATTGTCCTTAGAATGCCCATTTGTTTGTAAATAGTTATTTTAGGGCCGCTACAAAAGTACTTATTCTTGGATTTAAATATTAATTAAGACTCAATTCAACTATGGGAACTGAGTTAGTGTAAGAAAAAGTAATTACATTGCTACACTTTTGCAATATTTTAACACTTTTTAAAAGTTATTTTTCCTTGCTAGATTTTGACACTTAGAAAGTTTGGAGTCTATATTGATTTAGTTTATTTCCTTGTCCAAAGTAGCATTTTTAAGTACCTTAAAGATTTTAATTAAATAACAGGTGCCATTTCTTGTTTCTTCTCTATTTTTATAAACTGCACACCTTGTTTTAGGTGGCATTTTTAGTAAATGATAGTATGCATGCATGCATACATACATACATACATACATACATACTATCAAACTCTCTTCTTGGGATATACCAGTAATATTGCAGCACTTGGGCCAGGGAGGTGTGAGCAGCAGGGTTTGCAAACCCCATGAGTTTGAAGCATGGGCTACATAATAGCCTGCCTCCAAACAAACCAAACACAAGGAGATATTTTTGCTCAGTATTATTTATTTACTTATTTGAACTGGCATAGAACTAAAACTCACCATTACACAACATGTGAGAAAGGGATTTTCCTGACAAAATAATAACATAAGTATGATCTTGCCAACATCAGAAAGAACAAATTATGTCAGCAGCTAAGGCATTGGTGTGCAAAGTATGCTAAAGTAACTTTGAATACACCGTATTTTTAGATGTCTTGCTTGGTCTTCTATTACTGGGGCAAGTACCTGAGGAGAGAGATTGCTCAGAGCTAAAGTGAGTGTGCTGCTATTGCACAGGACTAGAGTTCAGGTCTCAGCAACCATGTTGGGCAGCTCACAACTACTGGCAACTCCAACTCTAGAGGACCTGACACCTCCAATTTCCATCAACCCCATCTCTCACTTGTACATACCCACAGACGCACAGGCTTACACATAATTAGAAATGAAATAAACACATGAGCAAAACAAGAAAGGAAAGATCCTATATTATTATTATTATTATTATTATTATTATTATTATACTATTCTAAGATTCTATTATTAATATTATTATTATTTACTAGTAGTACTACTACTATTAATAGTATTTAACTTACAGCTCACAGTTTCAGAAGTTTTAATTAATCACAGCACTGTACATGGTTTGGAAGGAACATCATACCTCATGGCTGCCCGGAAGAAGAAAGAGCTACATAATATTTGCTTTATTCTCTTTTCTACATTTTTTTTTACCTAGACCTTCAACCTTTGGGGTAATGTAACCCACATTCATGTTATCTTTCCACGATGGTTAACCCTCTCTGAAGATACGTTGTCAGCCATACCCAGAAATAGACTTTTCCTAGGTGCTCCTCAATCGAATAAAGTTGAGCTATCCCAAGAGCCACTAAAATTGGTTCAAGGTACTTGTCATTGTATACATTTGATTCAATTACTAAATATACTTGAAATCTAATGAAGTTAATTTATTTGAAGTAGCTGGAAATTTACTATTTTCAAAATTTCAGAATAAGTGGCCACTTTATCAAGCCAAGAAAAAACTGTATTTTTGCTGTAGTCCTCCATATTTTTGATGTACTAATCCTCAAATGTATGCAGTAACATTTATTCTGAATGACAGTTTTACTTTCTTTCTGTCTCTCTTAGGGATAAGTCATCATTAAAAACTATTAATGTAACTGGAGCATCACATGAGTTGTCCGACTTAGACTATAACGTTGACTATAGTGCCTACGTAACAGCTAGCACTAGATTTGGTGATGGGAAAACAAGAAGCAGCATCATTAACTTTCGAACACCAGAAGGAGGTGAGTTCTTAGAGTCTCAATCAATTTGAAGAATATTCAGCTCAAAACTCATCATATATCAAAATGTATTATTAAGTCTAAAGCCCATCCTTAGCTGGATGCAAAATTGTGTCTATTTCTTATGTGTGTGCTGTTGGGAGATGGAAGTAATCTGTCTATTCTTCAAGTTTTCATTTGTTAAAAAGTAAACAGTATATGACGTGACAGGGTTTTTATGAGGAGTAAGCACCCACGGATGAATTAACACATGATCAACACTTTACCTGTAGCAAATGTAGCAAAATAAAGTACGTGACATTGACTTTCTTTGCTCTTAGCTTTTATTATTTCAATACTGTCTAATAAAGTATAATTTCATAGTCATGTGCTCTATAGTAACAATTGGCTAGGATGCTATCTGCCAATCATGGACAGTGGTTATCTTTTAGAGCCTTTACAAGCAGGAACCTACTCTCCGTAACTATCATATGGTAAAAGAGTAGAAGAAAATACTGGTGTATGCTATGATTTCATTTCTGACACTCACATAGTATTCCTAATTTAAGGATTTTTTTTTTTAAAAGATTATAACCATTTTCAATTTATCAACTGCTCAAAAAAACTTAGACACTTCAACTTAATTTCTGGCCATGACTGAAAAGTTTCTAAATTGCTTGTTTTATAGAGCCTAGTGATCCTCCCAAAGATGTCCATTATGTGAACCTCAGTTCTTCATCAATAATTCTCTCTTGGACTCCTCCTGTAAAACCTAATGGAATCATACAATATTATTCTGTTTATTACCAAAATACTTCAGGTACTTTTGTACAGGTAAGAGCTGTGGATTTCTTTTCATGACCTTAACATTGTTAATATTGTGGACTATCTGTATTGATAATTGTGCATAGATATATTTTATAAAAGTCTCATGGATATATCAAATAATAATGAAATGTCAGGTACTCTTAAAATTTCTGCCTGATCATTCTGTCTTTGTCTGTCTGTCTGTCAGTCTGTCTGTCTGTCTTTTATGCCTCTTAGCAGCCCCACATAAAGAAAATTCAATTCTATTTTCTGCAATAACTTTTCTCTTTAAATAACAATGGTTTCATTTACTCTGATCTATTTCTTAGCTGAAAAACCACTTTTTTGTTTGTATACAACATGAATGGTTTCAGTGGTTAAACATTCTTGCATATTTTAATGTTTTTTTCTTTAGTTTTTGAAATTATAATCCCATCATTTTCTCCTTTCCTTTCTTCTTTCCAAAGCCTCCTCTGGGTTAGAATGGGGTCCCGCATCCAGCCCAGGCCTCGGGCTTCTGGGCGAGGCAGGATGCAGGAAGTTTAACTGCATACCCCATGTTGCCACCAGGCAGGCGTTGGTTGTGAGAAGCTGCAGGACCCCGCTGCTGGAGTCGTGCTCAGGGTCCCAGGGCCTGCACAGAGGCTGTGATGGAAGGTTCTTACTCTTGAACACTGCAGATGCTGCAGGACATTGCAGAAGAGCTGAGAACAGAGTGGGGGCCCGTGGGTGGGCTCTGGCCCCAGCCGAAGGGAAAAGGGCATGAGAAGAGCACTCGGATGGTTCCTCGGGGAGGAGAGTCTTTGGCTTAGGGGGCAAGGGGCTTGTCTTGGTGAAAATCATGGCTGGAAGCACTGAGAGGCCTCCCCTACCAGGTCCCAACTAGAAGAGGCAGTCCATGGTTTTAAGGCGTTTGTTGTAGAAAGGCAAAAAGTGAGAGAAAGTAGGGAAGTAGAGGCTGGCCAGGGTCATGTCTAGAGACAGAGGTTGGGGAGAGAATGAGGAGGGGGGAGCAAGGGAGCGAGTGGCAAGAATAAGCGAGTAAGAGCAAGAGAAGGAGGAGGGGGCAAGCAGCCCCTCTTTGGGCTTAGCTTACCTGGCTGTTGCCAGGTAACTGTGGAAGTGGAGTCCAGACAGAATACCAGGAACTTGGGGCGTGGCCCTACATGACCGATGGCCACAGAATTATGGAACTTGGGCCTTGTGTCAGGAGCCTAGTGTCTGGAAGCATGGCAAATAGGTCTTCCATCCCTTTCAGAGTTATCTGCTGGGTCTCCGGGGTTTAAATCTGGCTCAACCAGAAAACAGGCTGCCTTTCATGGTCCCACAGCCTCCCATATATTTTTCCTTACTATCTTTAAAATCCATGAGCTCTATTTTTCATTACTCTGTCTACCTGTCTATCTATTATCTACCTACCTACCTACCTACCTACCTACCTACCTACCTACCTACCTACCTACCTACCTACCTATCTATCTATCTATCTATCTATCTATCTATCTATCTATCTATCTATCTATCTATCTATCTATCTATCTGAGTTATATGTATATACTCCTAATACATAAGCGTAATTGGCTCAGTCTGTATAATGTTACTTGTATGTATATTTTCAGGGCTGATTACTTGATTTGGATAACTAATTGGTATGTTCTTCCCTAGAGAAGACTATCTCTCCCATGTTCTGCATTGCTTAGTTTCCTGTCATTCTCTACGTAGGGCTGGGGCCTTACAGACTTTCCTGATCCACTTTGGCATGCTTGTGGATATTTTCCTTGTTCAGCTCACATTTGGGCAGTCATGTGGAGGAGACTATGAGAATATATCCTCTTACATTACTAAGAGACACAATCTTATAGCCAACTTTTGTGATTCTCTAGCTCTTAAAATCTTCACTCATTTTGATATATCCATTGGGTGTGCATTTCGGTTGTTTGTGCTTTTCTGTAAGGGTATCTGTTGAAAGTGAGGTTACACTGAAGAGGGCTCAGGACTACATTCATTTATATTGGTGGTTATAAAGACAAATATTTAGAATATAGTATTTTTTCTTCAACTGAAATATTTTTATTTTTGAGGCGAGAGTTTTTATAGTCACAATGCCTTTATTAATGCTTATCACCAGATATAAAAAAGACCAGTGAGCATATCATTATTAGTCTGCAATATGTAGGTCATGGGACTGTAGTTTGTAAAGAGGAATTATCTGGGATATGAACATAAAAGTAATGAAAAAGCCAAGACTAATTTAAATTAGAATGATGTTTTCAATTTTGCCCAAAATTGTTATATTATTTCTCTAGATTATTTTTTTTCAGATTTTAATATATAAAAAAGAAAAGAAGAGAAGTGTGATCTAGTCAAAGACAGGGAGTTGAAATATCATCTGGGAAATAGGAATTTAAAGAAAATTCTGTAATTTACAAAATGCCTTACTGAATCGGTTGTGACTGTCAATTCTTATTTCTGGGTGTCATCCTAATTAAAAGAAGATGGGAGATACTTTGGAATGGCCCCGTTCCATTTGTTGTTTAGGAAGTTTAGCTTAATCAGAATCAGGACTTCTGATTGACTGTCTCTAAGACTAGGCTATAGTATGCCTTGCTGAGTCCATCTGTAGCTGAGTATGGGCTACTGAGGAACTCGACAAGTGCAGAGCTTTGGAAACCATCTCAGCCAAAGGCATCAGAACCCAATGTCCAGAGACCAGGTCCGTTCTGTCCTCTAAGTGGAATGATATAACTTTGCAGCTAATAAGAAGACTACTTTATAAAAGATATTTAAATACAGATATACATGTAATTACAGTCAGACATGTTCTAAACAAATACCTTAAGAACGAAGACCAAAAGAAAGGTCTGTCTTTTCTCTGTACCTCAAGCAGATCTTCTGTCTCTTTTTGAAAGCTGATAAGAAGCAAGGCAACTATTTCTTACCACCGAGTCCCTCATAGACTTAACATTATTTCTCTTTACTATGAAAGACGTTCAACTTGAAGATCTTCCATTTATATCCACTTTTTAAAAAAAGCATTCCAAAATCATGTAGTTTGAAATCTAAGCAATGGTTTTGCTTCCATCCAATTTACTTGCCACTGGGGTACAATTACAGTTTGGTTCTCACTGTCTATAACTGCACCTCCTGTTTGAACATCTACCTATGTCAGCATGGTCTTCTAAATTTATGTGTTCATACCTGAGTATTTGGCATGATCCCATTTTCAACTCATCTGTCTTAGAACAAGTTATCTCCTCTTAAGTAATCTTAAGAATGCTTTTAAGCGAGACAGCTGCAGGAGGGCCCAGGCTAATGATGTTAAAACATTTCAGAAGTACAGACTCATGTTGGTTGACATTCCCTCGGGCTTTAGTGCCCTCCTAAAACTAATGTTCAAAGTAGCATATCTTCTCGATCTGTTGTTTTTTAAGTTGGTATAAAAAATACTTGGAGTGGAAAATTATGTAGCAGATTATGTCTATGTCTTTTATCTTCCACTTTCTCCTCCCCATGGGACTTTATGAAAACACCCCCACACTTAGCATGTTTTATTTGCCTCCTATTCTAGACATCTGATCCAAGTCTTAGGATCCTTCTGTTATAGCGAACATCTTGAAAAAGTGGGACATATAACATTTACATTCTATGTTCCCAGAATGGTTTTATGCATATGTTTGATGATCAATAATATTTTAATTGAAAGCACATAAAATTGTTGCCATGGACCAGAATTTTCAGTACTTAGAATTCAGAAGCATTTGAGCATGGATTGAAGCTGCTTTCTGTGCTTTCTTGAGGACTTTAAGCACATTTCTACTGTTCAATCATCCTCCTCAATTCCTTCAGTCATCACATAATGTGTTTAGTATGGGAAATTACCTCTTATTCAGTTCCCGCTAACGTGTCAGGTTTTTAAAATATGACTGACAAAATGCATATGTATTTCAAAGTGCTAAAATACGTTTTCCTGATAATAAAATATGAAAGCATCTATAAGGTGCCTTTTGGCCATGTTTCCATGAATGAGGTATTAGGGTTTTATTAGATAATTGGAGCCAAAAGACATCATAAGCCAAAAATAAAAATGTGAGGTGAGAAAATAAATGGAACATTCCCCTGGATAGAGTCTAGAGTTTTATGACTTTGTCTCATGTCGTTGCATGCTAAGTCATATGCCCAACAGGAATGATCTTTTGGTGATTCAAAATAATTACTTATTTGTGATGATTTTAGACAATTAGAATAAATTCTATTCCCAAAAACCCTCTAAAATCCATTCAAATAATCTTCTAGTAATTAATACTTGTAAGTGGTGCTTCTATAAGTCAGCTATTCTATCTGTAAAGTTGAGGTATTGGAAGGTATCCAAGCTCATATATCACATTTTCTGAGAAATTGTTATATGGCTTTAACAAGTCTATTCTCAAAAAAGACACCACAAAATTAAAGCAAATCTTTGATTGTACTGACAGATATTTTTTTAAAAAATCCCACAAAAATGTACTGAACTTTAAATTGACAAATTGTAGAATCATCTTGAGTATAAACTTAATCAAGTAGAGTATCCTATGTTAATTATTTAAACAAATTATTCTTGCTTTTATTGTGGTTAAGCACAGTATTAATTTTTGTGTATCGTTGAAGACTAACCCTCAATAACTCTCTATAAAGTGGGGATAGTTATTCCTATTTTATTGTTAAAGGGTGAGATTCTTTGAGATTAGATATTGGTCCAGTCATGCATATAAGATTTAAAGTGATTTGTACACATCATATGGTGCATTTTTCTCATTGTACAGAAACATTCTTATAAAAGTATTGAGACAAGGTTTCATGTAGTTCAGGCTTCTTGAAAGTCACTATGTAGTGGAGACTGACCTTGAACTAGGAACTTCCCCTTTATTCAATCTTCCAAGTGTTGACATTAGTAGATGCATCAATGTGGTGAGAATCTTGGAGTTTTGGTTTCTTTTAAAAACAAAGAAATACTATAAGAATGTGATTTTGTTTTAATCCCAGGTGTGGGATGTTGGTCTGGTTTAGATTGTCCACAGCTGTATACTGAGGTTTGCCTCAGGCTCTGGCAGGGGCTTGATTTTTGCAAGCTGCAGATAGTTTCTGTGATTGTATGACAATTGTGTGACATTTGAAATTTTGGGGACCTTATCAGAAGGTATATAAAATGCTAGGGAGCCTGAGAGGTGGGGTGTGGTGTGGTTATTGGTTGTTGTTGGTTGCTATTGATCATGGTTTGTTAAGTAGTCATGAGCAAAGAAGAAACAAGAAGTAAGTAGGTAACCTGATGGTAAAAATCAAACTTGTTCCAAGGAACTGACTTCCCTAATCAGCAGGAACTAATGATATTGTGGCCCCACTTCGGCCCCTTGACTTTATTCAGTGACCTCTTTCTATTCCTTTCTTTCTTTTTTTTCTCTTATGTAGTCTTGGGAGGGGGAAATAAAGGAAAAATAGGGGTGGAGAAGGGTGGAAGAAAGAAGAGCCCACAAAATAGTCATAGTCAGCTGCATGTCATTCTTAGCTAACTATGTTTTTATTTAAAATTATTTCTCCTTATTTTCAAATACTTTTTGTTTGAAGTGTGTGTGTGTGTGTGTATGTGTGTGTGTGAGTGTGATTTTAATTGTTTTTAATTGTCCAGAAAGGAAACCCTGACACAAATTCTTTAAATCCTGAAAAAAAAAAGGAGTCTTATTCTGTTTGTAAGAGTGTAGTAACTCAAGCTGGGTAGTAGTGGCACATGCCTTTAATCCTTGTACTTTGGAGGAAGAGGCAGGTGGATTTCTGAGTTCGAGGCCAGCCTGGTCTACACAGAGAAACCCTGTCTTGAAAAAAAAAACCAAAAAAAACCAAAAACAAAAACAAAAAAAGGGCAGTAACTGATTTTTTTTCACTATAAAGAGCCACTGGAGATGAATAATAGTAATGGCTTGAATTTGTAGATAAGGCAAATACTTCCTCACTTTTATAATTATTAATGAGAAGAAGAAAGTGTAAAGCTGTTTTAATTTTTTTTCAAAATGTTGGAATATATCCAACACTTCATAGAAATATCTGAAAATTTCAAAGGGAAATTCAGGCTCAGTCAGCATAGCCATGGAGTTCTCTCTTGGTCATTTGAGATTTTCTGCTGTGCAAAGCTCAGGACTTTTTCTCTTTAATATTTTATGTATTGATCTGGTAAGAAAAACTGTGACCATCTATTCCACTTTTAGAACACATATAATTCCAGTTTATTTTTTATGATAACATCACTTTATGTTGTTTCTCCTAAGAATTAAAATATTAAAATTATAGCAGTTTCTGGTCAATAACTATTTTTGCAACATCTGTGCATACTAAAACACTCTGAATTGTTGTAATAATATGTTTATCTTTCAGAATTTTACACTTCTTGAAGTAACCAAGGAGTCTGGCAATGCGACAGTGTCTGTAAGGATATATAAACTGGCAATATTTAGCTACTATACATTTTGGCTAACAGCAAGTACTTCAGTTGGAAATGGGAATAAAAGCAGTGACATAATTCATGTCTACACAGACCAAGACAGTATGTAAATGAACATGTCTTTATCTTTAATCAGAAAAAAATTAAAATCTGATAGTTATGTCAGGAACTTTTCTCTATTTGTTTGCACTGATATTGAAATCAGTTTGACATATTTAACTACTTCTCCTAGGAGCTTAAATGTGTTTTAAAGTCTTACAACTATTTCAGTTTATTCCTCTTTTTCCCACTATAATATTATTTTCACAGGGCTGACGATGATAGATACTAACACTCTGCTGTGAGCTGAGAGTTCTCCACTAGAGGGTTCTTATACGCACTTTGAAGTCCAGAGCTTTTTCTATGACTTCACATCTAAAGTACACTAAAACTCAATTCATCCTTCTATTCTGTTACAGCATCCTATAGAAGAAGTACCACGTTTTCTGTCCACCATATCTTATAGTAACATTTAAACAAGAAAGTCATAAATTGGCTAATACAAGCATGATAAGAGAATACTTTGCTTGTCCTTGGTAAAAAAAAAAAAAAATTGTTAAATAATAGACAGGCTCAACACTGGCTTTTGTATTACCTATTCATTAAAATCTTACTGATTCTGCTGCTCCAAGAGATGTTACAGTCATCTAGCATGGACAGGAAACAATACTCCGGCAAGCCTGGATGACCTGTGTCATATGCCTGCTCATTTGTTTCTGAAGTTGCTTTAAATGAAACTCCAGCATCTAATTTTCTTTTCTGACTTCAAATACATACAGGAACTTGTGAATGAATTTTTAATTGTGTGTGTGTCAAACATAACAAAATATCTGTTTTAATTAAAAGAATTTTTTATAGACAGCTTCTTCAGAATCCTGTTCATGCTGAACATTCACAAATCTATGATATCTATTTAAATGTTTGATATAATTTTTTGTTTACTTCAGTTTCAGTTTTCAGAATGCAATGGAAAGTGGATGCTTCTGCTTCTCCTTTGTTTAATATTAAAGATTTATTTCTTTTGTGTATGGGGGTTTTGCCTGCATGTATGTGAGTGCACTGGGTGATTGGAGTTGAGGCCAAGAAAGGACATGGAACCCCTGTTCCCCACAACTGGAGTTACAGAAGTTTGTGAGCCATCATATGGTTTGGGGGAACTGAACTCAGGTCCTCTGGAAGAACAGCAAGTACTCTTAACTACTGAGCCATCTTATTGAGAAATGACCGTGACTTAGATTCTACTGAATTAAATCTCAATATTTACTGTTTGAAAACTCATTAATTTACCAATATATACATGAAAAAACCTGCTTATTCTTCGCAAAAATAACGAATAGTGGACAGGATCACCCACAGAATATAATTATCATGTGAAACTACACAGTTGATGAATCTATAACAAAAACTTTTAGCATAATGTGGTCAATATCATTTTAGACACTCTTTAATTATAGATCTCCCCAAAGACTGTTACAACCCATAATAGTTTACCAATTATAATTGAAGCGCCATAAGCAATAACGATTTACTTTTCATTGCATCTTTGGGGACTTTCAATTTTATATCCAGCCTAGTTAGATCTCTGAAAATTAAAATTTCATAAGTGGAATAATTTCTTAAATTACAAATGTGGGTTGGTGTTTTGTTGGCTAGAGACATCTAGTTACTGGAAATCAGAAAAGCTTAGCATTAAATATTCTTACTACAAACATGACTTTGAACAGGTCTCTTATGTACTCTGAGCATCATTCTCTACATATTCAATAAAGATAATCTTTGGAATGAGGAAAGTAAACACATTATTTAGATAATTACTAAACTATTGATTCTATTTAGAAATATGTGTTGCATGTAAACATGTGTGATCTCTGTATGCTAAGAAAGGAAAGTCAGGAGAACATAATAGTAACAATTCTTGCATGTGTTAAGAATGAAAATTATTTGGAATGATTTTATACTCATATGGATATGTATTTATCTTCATTTAAATAACATACCAGTAAGAGATAGTGATAGTGTTTTAGTAATTACATTAAATTTGTAAACTAGAATAGCTGGGATAACTGGCGACTTTTGTGTTCTGATCGCTACCTACCTCAGTACCCGAAGGTCGTGTTGGAAACCTGACTTTTGAGTCCATTTCATCAACTGCAATAAATGTGAGCTGGACGCCACCAACTCAACCAAATGGCCTCGTCTTCTACTATGTTTCACTGAATTTACAGCGGAGTCCCCCGCGGCACATGAGACCACCTCTGATTACACATGAAAACAGCATATATTTTGATAATCTGGAAAAATATACTGACTACATATTTGAAATCACTCCATCAACAGAAAAGGGATTCTCCGAGACCTATACTGCCCAGCTACACATCAAAACTGAAGAAGACGGTAGGAAAGACCCCGCCATTGCTTATGGAAATTATTATTTCTCTTTGTTTATATTGCTTTTAGAAAAACAGTACTTATAATTATTTTCTCAAGTAATTATCTTTTCAATAGACATGGTAAGTTCTAAGTGACTTAAAACAGCCTACTTATAAAATTAAGTCCAATTATATTCGAAATGTCTTTACTAATGAAATTGTTTTGTCTCATTAACATTCTGTTTTTCTTTTATAGTTCCAGACACTCCACCAATAATCAACATTTTTAAAAATCTTTCTTCTACCTCCATTCTCTTATCGTGGGATCCCCCATTAAAGCCAAACGGTGCAATACTAAGTTACCATTTAACTTTACAAGGACCCCATGCCAACCACACTTTCGTCACTTCCGGTAACCAGATAGTCCTGGAAGAACTCTCGCCATTTACTTTATATAGTTTTTTTGCTGCTGCAAGAACTCTGAAAGGACTCGGTCCTTCCAGCATTCTTTTCTTTTACACAGATGAGTCAGGTAAGCCAGAACATATGCTGCTTCCAGTGACTTCTCTCTTCAGCCTGTGCTCTTTGTATCTGAGGAAGAGCCTGCACAGTCAAGACCGTTAGATCTTCTGTTTGTAGCCAACTTACAGTCATTCGCCTGCTTTGCTGATCTTTTTCCTTCTCCTTTTTCTCCAGTTCAAGCTTCAGAATGACCTGTTCTGTTTAAAGCTATTTTGAAACATCGAGTTGTAGATATCAGGGCAGTAAGAATTACCATGTATTTTTTTTTTTTTTAATTCTTTCTGAATTAGTTTCTTGGAGCAACTAGAATCAAGATAGTATTTCTGTGCTACCCATTTTATGAACACAAGTTTTATAATATGTTTCTCCCGCAGCGCCTTTAGCACCTCCCCAGAATTTGACTTTAATCAACTATACTTCAGATTTTGTATGGCTGACATGGAGCCCAAGTCCTCTTCCTGGCGGTATTGTTAAAGTGTATAGTTTTAAAATTCATGAGCATGAGACTGATACTGTATTTTATAAGGTAGGTTGGTTATAACAGCATATATTTATTTCAGAGACTCGGAAACTGAATTAAAATGTTTTGAGCTGCAGGAAAAAAATGACTTGCCGATTTAATCAAGGGGGGCTTTTAGAGAAATAGCTCAGTGATGGGGTATCTGCCTCTTGTATACAAAGCTCTGGATTTGACCCCAAGCTCCACAATAATTAACTGAACCATGATAATATTTATTTTAAAATCCATTTTCCTGAAATATGGGATGTTCCTGGAAAATATACGGAGGCTTTTGTCCGATATAAAAACTGAGTACTTCAAGAATATTTTACAAACTAATTGCACTGTTTGGCTTGTTGTGAGGGTTATTTAAAACCTACTACATTATATGCTTCTTTTATTGAAAAAAATAAGTATCAAATGAATCTTTTTAACTTTGTCATAAAAATATTTACACTGCTCTTGTGGTAATCTTTCTAGATTGTGTGTCTTACTATACCACCTGGTATTCTATAACAAATTTTTATTCTCTATCTTTTTGTTTTCATCGATTTGTAATCCTCAGTATTTCTTTTTTCTTCCATTTTTCTTTTCTTTTTTTCTTTTTTTCTTTCTTTAGGATGTAGAGTCAGTGTTATCATGCAACGATCCAATAGAACAGGGTATCTGAAATTTAGACCCATGAGTACTAGCATTTGCCAAACTATGTTACAATTAGTATTTTTTAAAGAAAGTTATTTTTCCTTTATGATATCAAATGAAGTTCTGGGATATTTTATTTGCAAGAAGAATGCAAAAATACATAGTAAATATTAAACATTGTAGACTTTGTAATTTATTTTTAAGGTATATCAGCATTCTAGAATGTGTAGCTTACAAAGTGAAGAACAGAATATCAAGAACAACAATTATAGCTCATTTACTTATCACTGTCACCAGGAACAATGTCTCCCTTCCTGGAACTTAATATAGTATTTTACTCTCTGAAAGGTTATATATTATGTAACTTCCTAAATGTGGACCAGTTTCCAGAACTGTAAAGCCTGTATTAATCCAAAAGCATGTAGCCCCTTATTATCTATTCAAAGCTCAGTTTCCTCATATCTTTTGGATTGCCTGTATAGGCTGTAGAAAATATTCATAGAAGAGAAATAAGTTTCTTGGAGTAATCTCACCCTTAAGATTACTTTGTATGTTCATTAGAGTATATATGTGTACATTACAGTATATATATACATATATATATATATACATATATATGTATATGACCTAATTTTCATAGAATGATGATCTTTAATATAAAAACTTTAAACAGAACAGTAAAGTGAAGGGTGACATCAAATGACCTGGTTTGAATCTTTCCATGGAGATTTACACTGATGCTTTCTAGAAGTTTCTTATCCTCTTAAGATTATTTCCTTCAAATGAAGAATTAGAATAAAAATCTTCATATATTAATGAAGATTATAAGGGTAAATTTATATAAAACACTTTGAATAGTTCCAGGCATATAATAAACTCATCAGTAATCAGGGTAAATCCATATAAAACACATTGAATAATTGCAGGCATAAACTCATTAGCAGTTATTGCACAGATTAAGAAAAGAAAAAAATTTCCTCTAATGTCATGGTAGCTTTGAGCATGAAAGAGCAATATACTTTTGCCTGAATATGATTTCAACATCTTTAAACATTCTTTTTTTCTGTTATGTTTTCCATTAATATTTCATTAGTACCAAATTGACAATTTTATGCCAGAAAATATTAAGTACATAGTTTTAGAGCAAGTAGGGTTTTTTTCCTATTAATCATTTTATTTATTTACATCCCAAATGTTGCTCCCACTCCCTCCCAGAGTTCTCCCCTCTCCTCCCTTCTCCCTCCCCCCCTTTCCTCTGAGAGGGTGTTCCCTGTCCCCTGAACCGGGGCATTCGCTCCCACTGAGGCCAGACAAGGTAGTCTTCTATTACATATGGCCTCAAACCAGTACTTGTATTGAGCAAGTGGTTTTAATCTTTAAAATCTACTATATTTGATTACTTCTGCTTGCCATTATTTTCCAATCTTTTTAGATGAATATATTTTCCTTCAAGTTCCTTTCAATCTGCTCTCAAATCACTCCCCCATCCCTAAGTATTTTTACCTTGTCGACTGTTTTCCCTGATACTGTGTTTATGGTTCTATCAACTTTCCCTGCCAGGACCACTTTATGTTCCATTTCATTCTTTTGTCCTGTTGTTTCATTCTTTTTCTGTCCTCAATGGCCTGTGGCCTTGTGGAGACAGAATAGCATTAGAGCCACCCCAGTGTCACTAAAACCTCATCAGCCTACACTGGGACATTGACATCAGTTGAAAAATTGGATCACTCTGATATGCTGCAAGAAGCCACTTATTCAGTAAAAAGCTTTTAAAAGACTTTCTTTTGTGTAAATGTATCCAACAGCCAATAAACTAATTTATTACATTGAATAATCGAGCTCTCAAGTTCATCCATTTCTCTGCCCACTAGTTCTTCTGAATCAATATCAAAATGAATTTGTATTGTGCCTAATTTCTTATTAGAAACACACTTTTTAGACATTTAGTATTTAATAAAAAGTTTTCTTGCTGACAAGGACCATGGTTTACTATGGTCTTAGTTTTTATAATCTACAGATCATCTGTCAACACGATTTATAAATAGTAAGTGTGAAATATGAAGAGGTGGGAGAACATGTCCTGCTAGATTTAGCCACTTCCTAGAGATTATTTTCTTTTTAAAAATAAATTTGAGATTATAATTACATTTCTACCTGCCTGTTCCTTCCTCCAAACCCTCTAATACAGCCTTCTGCTCTCTTCCAAATTCATAAATTCCTTTCTCATTAATTGTTAGTGCATGCATATCTGCCTGTGTATATAAGTATATATCCCTAAATATACCTGCTTTCCATGGAGATGATTTTAAAATTGGACTTGAGAGTTAATATCAGTGTGGGTAACCTAGGACTTTGGATGGCTCAGTGGCTCAGCTAGTAAAAGTTCTTGCTGCCAAGCCTGATCATGTGAATCCAATTCCCAAAACCAGTTGGTAAAAGGAGAGGGAGAACTCTCACAAGATGACCTTTGATTTCCATATAAGTCCATGGCTGTTACAGCCTCCACATGAGTGAGTCTGTTAACTTGACCTCTCACTTTCATTAGGATATATTTTCACATAAAATTTCTTATTATTGATGGGAAATTTGTCTAAAAGAAAGCATATTCTTTCTTATTTTTCTTATTTCTTATATTTCTTAGTTTTGATACCTAGTTCTTCCTTGTATCATAAACTCATCATATCCACAAGTATAAAATGTTAATAATTATTTTAATTATACATAGTCATGAACTCCTAGGTTAAATGTAAAAGGAGTGTATGCAGGATATTCCAATGTACCTGTTAACTACAAACAAGTATTTGGACATGCCTTGTGACTAAGGATTTTTTTCCTTCTCAGAATATTTCAGGTTTTCAGACTGATGTCAAACTTGCTGGACTGGAGCCTGTGAGCACTTATTCGATTAGTGTGTCTGCATTTACCAAAGTTGGAAATGGCAATCAGTTCAGTAATGTGGTGAAATTTACAACCCAGGAGTCTGGTTAGTCACAATTTCTGCCTCTGTGATGTTTGCTCTCATATTTTAGACTTTCACTGTCCCTCTCCATTTACTAAAATGCCACTAGCATTTGCTCAAAGGGAAATTGAATTCCAGTGTTGAAGGTTAGGCTGGTATATATCCAAAATCATATATATTTAAGTACAACATTTCCTTTAGAACTGAGGACAAAGTTAAAGGCTAGTTTTTTAAGGAAGTTTCAAGGTTGGACTTCATTTTTGTGGTGCTTCAAAGAGAAGGAAATGCCCTATAGGTCACTTTCAATGCAATCATTAAAATTTTCATGAATTGTGACAATGATTTTTTGATTCTTCAGGAAGGTGAGCTGGAAGATTTGAGAAGCAGGAGTCAGTGTTGCCTCTTCTACTTCAAAGAATCCCCTTGTAACATGAAGTACTAATAAGGCTACTGGCTAGTTGCTTTCGCAACAACCGAACTACTGCAGCATAATTGTGTGGGCCACAACTAGTCTTCATGTAGACCATGAATAGTTCTTATTTATGAATTACTTAATGGCAGGTTAAACATGCCCCTTTTGTTTTACTAACTAGGTCATATATTTAAAGATATTCCTCTTCCTTTTTTATTTTTTTAACATTGATTAGTGAATGGCTGAAAATTTCCTTTTCTTATCAGTTCACAGCAGCTCTGAATATACTTTTACTAATGAAAATCCACACTGAGACTGGATGCTAATGATGCTAAGTCAGTAATTTTCCCATGAACTTACAGACCCTTGAGATTCTCTTTCCCAGCATGCCCACAGACAAGTCAAATCCCTAGTATTATAGTGGATAAGGTTCAAGCTGTGCAATCAGTGTCTGAATTAGAATCTGAGCTCCATAGCTTGGAGGTTGTATAACCTTGACAAGGACTCAGTACTCCTCTGAGCTTTCTACCTTCAACTGAAAAACACACATTAGCTACATCTGTTGCAGGAATGGTCTAAAATATCTGAAAAGATCCATTGGATTTTACTTATTAGAGCATTTTACATGCAGTAAATTCTGTGTGAATATTATTATAAATATGCCCTTCATTGCAAGAAGGAGCCATGATCTAAGCAGAATAGGTAGAATGTGCCTTCAAAACTTAGTAACCAACTCAACTGGAACACCATCTTTGTTGTTGATAGGAGTGATAGTGGTGACTAGAGGGAGTATGCATCATTGTGAAGGAAAATATCTAAAGATTTGAACCTATAAAATATTTGATATTATTCATACAAAATTAATAAAAGTTGAGGATTATCATACACAAACTACTCCATAAACTAATATTTCTAGCAATAACATAAAGTTATACCATAAAATATAATGTTTGGGCTAGAAAAGTATTAGAAAATTTTCATGTTAATATATTGTTTTATTATTTGTTTGGAGGATTCATAGACTCAGTTAAGTAGACATTTCCTAAACCTTTGATTTGCATATGTCAGACACATCTTAGTATTGTCTTTCTGCATTTATGTATTCATCCTACAGAAGAAAGGTTGATAAGAGAGAGATACACGTAGGTCCAGGGAAAGATTGTTGAAAAGCTACAGATTTTTTGAATCTTCTTTAAATTATATTTGCATTATAGGAGCTTCTCTTTGTTCTGCTGTGAATAGTTTGTAATCTGTGAATTAACCAGATGGTTGTTTTTTCATACCATCCTCCTTTTACCATACCAATGAAGTTATGCTACTAACATTAAAACTAAGGGACATTATTGGGTATTGCCTTGGAAAGTGGCCAGTGTCTATGACATATAATCATGTTCATGGATGGCATAGTGCTCTTCATTCATGTCAACTATGTAGAATGGACCTCAGAGGACAGAAGTTATTATCAAGCAGATTGAGCGATGTTCTAGTAGAAAACCTGAGAGCCTTTAAGCAATCCTTCCAACAGCTTCTAAAATAGTCCATGTTCTTTCAAAGAACTCCAATAAAACATATCTGTTTTGCTTTCTAATACTGCTGGGCCTGGAATGATGGTTGGCCATTTTTGTTGCAAAATGTTCAGTAATAATTATTGAGAAGGTTTTACAGTCATGATTAAGAAAGCTGGCATCTGTATCCATTCCTCTGTTGAAGGACATCTGGATTGTTTCCAGCTTCTGGTTATTATAAATAAGGCTGCTATGAACATAGTGGAGTTTTTTTTTTTTTATCTTAGCCATTCTAATTAGTGTGAGGTGGAATTTCAGGGTTGTTTTGAGAGACTGCCCCACATAGGGATCCATCCCATGTACAGACAACAAGCCCAGAAACTATTGCAGATGCCAAGAAGTGCTTGCTGACAGGAGCCTGATATAGCTGTCTCCTGAAAGGTTCTGTCAGAGCCTTACAAATATAGAGGTGGATACTCAAAGCCAACCATTGGACTGAGCATGGAGTCCCCAATGGAGAAGTTAGAGAAAGGACTGAAGAAGCTGAAGGGGTTTGCAACCCATAGGAAGAACAACAGCATCAACCAACCAGACCCCCAAGAGCTTCCAGAAACTAAATCACCAACCAAAGAGTACATATGGAGGGACCCATGGCCACAGCCACATATGTAGTAGAGGATGGCCTTGTTGGCATCAATGGGAGGAGAGGGCCTTGGCCCTGAGAAGGCTAGATGCCTCAGTGTAGGGGAATGTGAAGGCAGGGAGGCAGAGGTGGGTGGGTGGATGGGTGAGCACCCTCATAGAAGCAGGGGAAGGGAGGATGGGATAGGGGCTTTCTGGAGGGGAAACCAGAAAAGGGATAACATTTGAAATGAAAATGAATAAAATATTCCAATAAAAAAAGTAAAGAAAAAATTTTTTAAAAAAGAAAGAAAGCTGGCATCTGTGATTGCCTAGGTTTGAGGCCAATGTGTTTTATGAGAATGTGTAGGATGGTTGAACCAGGGAAAGCGTTCCACTAAATGCTAAATATTGTAAGCATTAGCAATATAGTAGAGAACATGGTCCATCAGTCATTTATGTTAAGAACTTATTGCCTATACTTTGGAAAAGTTGACATACTAGATTTGTAGTTTTTCTTTGTTCATAAAATCTCATCTTATCTCTTGCCTGCATAGTTGAATAATTTACTATGTGTGTATAAATTTTAACTTTGAGCAAATGTTTTCTGCTCAAGTTCCAGATGCTGTACAGAATTTAGCATGTGTAGCACGTGACTGGCAGTCAGTATCAGTGGTGTGGGACCCACCGAGAAGAGCAAATGGAATAATTATTCGGTATATGATAACAGTTGAAGGGAATTCTACGAAAGTCTCTCCCAGATACTCCATGTATACGTTCACAAAACTTCTTGCCAATACATCATACATCTTTGAAGTAAGAGCGTCAACCTCAGCTGGTGAAGGCAATGAAAGCAGATGTAATGTCAGCACACTCCCTGAGACAGGTAACAGGTGTGGAGCATTTAACTAACATGAAGCAAGTAACTGGCGTCAAATAATTAACTAGGCTATAGTGGGTAACTAATAGCCATATGAAAAGAGCAGCTAAACACAAACAATTAACTAATCTGAAGTAGATGACTAGCAGGTAAACAGGTAACTAGTGTGGAGTGATCTATTACATGGAATAGATAACCACTGGTAGTATGAGACATTATTAGTTCTAAATAAGTAACTTATATAAAAAGGGTAGCTAACCTAAAACAGTTAAGCTGAAACAGGTAACAAGTATAAAATGGGTAATTAACCTGAACAGTTTATTGGTATGAAACTAGAAACCTTAAACAAGTAACTATCCTGATAGATCTAACAGGAAATACTATGAAATAGTATGATATAGGTCACTGATTTGAAAAATTTAGCCATTCATCAATAATACCATACATTTGCCAACAGTATATGCAGGACACTTATTTTTATTAATATGTCTATGTGTTAGGTGTGCCTATCGATGTTTATGTGTGTTTGTACGTCTGGGATGAATGTGTGAGTTCATACACGTACATGTAAACTTGTGTGTGCATATGGACATCTGAAGCTGATATTGAAACTCTTGCTTGATCCCTATACACCTTCTGTATTGAGTCATCATCTCTCAGTTGAACACAGAGCTCTTTAGTGTGGCCGCTGTAACTAATCAGCATGCTCTAGGGATTCCATGTCCTCCTCCTCCTTCCAAACTCTAGAATTACAGGTAGGCCACCATGCTCAACCAGCATTGATATAGGTTCTGTGGATCTAAACTTGTATCCTTTATCTTGAATGACAAGTATATTTCATACTTGGCCACCTTCCCAGCCGTTTTTATGAAGATATAAAAGCAGATTTATGTGAAAATGTAAAAGTATTGTTAAAAAACACAGCATATGTTTTCTTAGCCTACCTTTGTGATTTCTCAGTACCAATTGAATGCACATTTAACCTTCTTCACCTTGATTGGAGATTGAAAGGAGGAAACAGACAATTGTGCAAATATAAAGCCCACTAACATATTGAGTGTGTTTTGTCATTACTTAAATGAAGGAATTAACATACAAACTTTCCTGTATATATCTTCTTGGTAATTTTTTTCTTGATATTCTTGATGCCTCTGCAGACTCGAAAGGCTTGTAGTACCAGGTTTGTGTGGATCCACTTCCTTTTCTAAGCACTCAGATCTGCCTTTCAGATTATCTAAGTAAAAGAAAAATGTTACCCCACTCTTGTCTACAAGACAAAACTGTCCTGTCACAGTGTCTCAGCAGTGATTTCCCATGTTGTAAGATTTGTCTTTCTACCTTCTTCCCATAATCTACCTGTTACATAAATAAAGAGTGGGACTCATTCTTTGTAACAGTACTTCTCTGGTTGTCGGCTCTAATGAAAGCTGTGGTGATTCTTCATAACCATTTACTACTTCACATGCACTTCATCATGGAAACTCCTTATGAACTCCTACACCAGTGATTACCACATCACCTAGTTCAGCTTCATTTTTCTATCCTTAAGGATCCAAACCTCAGAACTTTGAAAGGCCCTCATTCTTCTCTGGTGTCAGTACCTATTCAATTTTCTTTTTTTTAATTTTTTTTTATTTTTTAATTTTTTATTAGATATTTTCTTTATTTATGTTTCAAATGATATCTCCTCTCCTGCTTACCGTTCTGAAAAAATATAAAAAACAAAAACAAAAAACAAACCCTGTTTCCTCCCCCATCCAACTCACCAACCCACCCTCTCCCAGTTTCTGGCCCTGGCATTCCCCGACACTGGGGCATAAACCTTCACAGGACCAAGGACCTCTCTTCCCATTGATGACCGACTAGGCCATCTTCTGTTATACATATGCTGCTGGAGTCATGAGTCCCACCATGTGTGCTCATTGGTTGATGGTTTAGTACCTGGGAGCTCTGAGGGAACTAGTTAGTTCGTGCTGTTGTTCGTCCTAAGGGACTGCAAACCCTTCAGCTCCTTGGGTCCTTTCTCCAGCTCCTTCATTGGGGACCCTATGCTCAGTCCAATGGATGGTTGTGTCTCTACTTCTGTATTAGTCGGGCACTGTCAGAGCCTCTCAGAAGACAGCTATATCAGGCTCCTGTCAGCCAGCACTTGCTGACATCCACAATAGTATCTGGGTTTGAAGACTGAGTATGGAAAGGAATCCCAGGTGGAACAGTCTCTGGATTGTCCTTCTTTCAGTCTCTGCTTCATAGTTAGTCTCTACAACTCCTTCCATGGATATTTTGTTCTCCCTTCTAAGAAGGAACAAAGCTTCCACACTTTGGTCTTCCTTCTTCTTGAGTTTCTTGTGGTTTGTGGGTTGTATTTTGGGTTTTCTGAGATTCTGGGCTAATACCCACTTATCAGATGGTGCATGCCATGTGTGTTCTTTTGTGATATCCCTCAACAGAGGAATGGATACAGAAAATGTGGTACATCTACACAATGGAGTACAATTCAGCTATTAAAAACAATGAATATATGAAATTCTTAGGGAAATGGATGGATCTGGAGACTATCATCCTGAGTGAGGTAACCCAATCACAAAAGAACACACATGGCATGCAATTTCTATTCAATTTTCAACTCACCTTCCTTCAATATCTTTCCTTTGCAGGTTAGAATGGCTGCATTGAAATGGCATCTCTTGCTCTTTAGGTTCCATACCATTCTGACTGGTGTGAGGTGGACTCTCAGGGAATCTCAGGGTACTTTTGATTTGCATTTCCCTGATGACTGAGGATATTGAACATTTCTTTAGGAGCTTCTTGTCCATTCAAGATTCCTCACTTTAGAATTCTTTGTTTAGCTCTGCACTACATTTTTAATAGAGTTATTTGGTTCTCTGGAGTCTAACTTCTTGAGATCTTTGTATATTTTTGATATTAGCCCTCTGTCGGATGTGGGATTGGTAAAGATCTTTTCCCAATCTGCAGGTTGGCATTTTGTCCTATTGACAGTGTCCTTTGCCTTCAATTTTATGAGATCTCATTTGTCTATAATTGATCTTAGAAACTGGGGCATTGGTGTTCTGTTCAAGAAAATTTCCCCTGTGCTCATGTGTTAGAGGCTCTTTCCCACTTTCTCTTCTATTAGATTCAGCGGATCTGGTTTTATGTGTAAGTGGCTTGATCCACTTGGACTTCAGCTTTGTACAAGGAGATAAGAATTGATCAAGTTGCATTCTTCTACATGCTGACCGACACTTGAGCCAGCACCATTTGTTGAGTATGCTATCTTTTTTCCAACTGGATGGTTTTGGCTTCTTTGTTTAAGATCAAGTGACCATAGGTGTGTGGGTTTAATTCTGGGTTTTTCAGTTCTGTTCCATTGACCTACCTGCCTGTCTCTGTACCAATACAACTCAGTTTTTATCACTATTGCTCTTTAGTAAAGCTTGAGATCAGATATGTGATTCCTCCAGAAGTTTTCTTATTGTTGAGAATAATTTTTGCTATCCTGGGTTTTTTGTTGTTCTAAATGAATTTTGAAATTGCCTTTTCTATCTCTGTGAAGAATTGAGTTGGAATTTTGATGGACTTTGCATTGAACCTCTAGATTGCTTTTGGTAAGCTGGCCATTTTTACTATGTTAACCCTGCGAATGCATGAGCATTGGAGACCTTTCCATTTTCTGAGATCTTCTTTAATTTCTTTCTTCAGAGACTTAAAGTTATTGTTGAACAGATCTTTTACTTGCTTGGTTAAAGTCACACCAAGATATTTTATATTATTATGTGTAACTTATCACCAGTTAGAATTTGTCTTTCTTTAGTTCTATGTTCTTACATACCTTCAGCATCTCTTCCCATATAGTCAATGGGGAAATAAATAAAACTTATTTTATTTCATACAATAGACTTCATCTAGTCATTTTAGAAAACATTAGTTAAGCACCTACTACAGACCAGTAAAGTTCAGCTCAAATGTGGGTTTTTTGGTAAAGCTTTTATTAACATACCAAGCTTTGGTGTTCCAGACTCCTGGACTATAGGCTAATCTTGTTCTATCAAAACCTCAAGTGATAAAGTATATGACTCCATACATCTGAACATACCACAGGAATTTCCACCATGTTAAATTTGTTGCAGTAGTGGACTAGGGTATTCGTGTATATATGAAAACAGATGAACAGCTTCATACAGGTACCAATAAGGTAGTGACAAAAATTTTCTCAGAGGGAGGAAAGAAGATTATTGCTGGAAGAAAAATATACTCGTGTCCATATAGGTGGTCTTTATCAGGAAACAGCAGGTTAAAAAAAGTCATAAACAGTCTAGGCTAGAGTCGACTCTCAGAGAATGAGATAATAAGGAAGGAAGGATAATAATTTTAAAATAAACGAGAAGTTTAGACTCTCAAAAGCTAGATAGAATGCCTGTTTTTATATTATGTATAGTTGTGTTCTGAATTAAAGGCATTCAAGAAAACAAAACAAATATTCAGTTAATAAAGCAGAGGTATAGCCAAAACTCAGTGTACATTAGATGTACAGCTATTATATATATAGCTATCTTACTTCAGAGTCCAGATCTTTGTCACAATAATTTATTCAAGACTTTGAATAGATCTTAATTCTGGTTTGGAAGTCTAACTAGAGGGTAGGATATAAAGATGTAGTTGGTCATTGGCATCTTGGTTGTTTTCTTGTGCTTCCATTATGGGAGTTTGCTCTTCTGACCCCTGGGTCAGAATGAATAACCATGAAACCTTGCTCCATATTTTCAGAGTCAGAATTTTTATATAAGCACCCGGTTTGCTCATTCAAACACATAACATTGTTAATAATACACTTAATTCTGCCCTTTGCTCTTTACTGAGACCATGGCATTTTGGTTTTATTTGCTCAAAAATTTTGGCTGAAGGAATTTGACATTCAGGCACTCTCGTGATTGTACGAGAAAGAAATGGTTTGCATTGTTCTGGTAACTTTTCCTCCACTGCTGTATGTTGTTTCCACGTACCATACCTATCAGGCAAGAATAGAACTTTTTTCTCCTAGTCAAATGTAAAACTTCTTGTAATTAAGAAGAGTCATTCAGATGAAATATTAATTTCTGCTTCAAAAGTATTTTTTATCTTTGAAATTAGATGTTGAATCTAGTATGTAATTATATTTATGATTACCGTCCTCCTTGGGTATCTAATTTTTTTTTTATCAGGATTCACATGAACTGCTTGCTGATGAGATGTTCGTAAGTACTAGGAACTCATTGTTCAGATGGAAGCAGTTTTATAGCTGTTGCAAGCTTTTAATTTATGGTAGGAAATTAGTCACAGTGTACAGCTAGCTCTGAGTCCCAGACTCTGCTGTTATTCCTGACACAAGAAGAAATCAAACTTGGCTCACTCTTATACTGCTTGAAGTTAGACCCTGACATACATTCTTTCCAGGGATCTCTCTTTCCCTCCCTCCCTGTCTTCCTCAGGTGAGCCCAGTTTGACTTATGAGGCAGGGCTACTTATTAGCATGGAACTTACCCAGAAAGGCAGGTTAACTGTCTACTGTGTCCTTCCTCCTGTCTCTGCCCCTCAGCACTATGATTACAAGAGCACACTGCTTTGACAAGGCACATTTATGTAGAGGTTTTAAAGTAGGCTATAAGGTATTCAATATAATCATGTCATTTCAATTCAAACATTTCAATTCAAATTGTCTTTTAGACTCCTACAACGTCTTTTGCCTTACCTCTTGGTTTCCTATTGTAACCCACCCCCAATCTCTATCCTTTTTGATGCCAACCCCATCTGTCCTTCTGCCAACTCTCCTTCCTTACTGTTTGTAGCAGTGGGCAGTGGGAAAGTTAGAAAGCACAAACCATCCACCTTCCAAGTCCACCCAAGGGTGTCTTTTGAAACTCATTTGTGTTGTCTCATTCCAGTAGACATGACTTGATGGACATAGGATTCTGTATGAGGGACTTTAGAGAAGAATACGAAAGCAAATATATTTATTGTGCTTTGGATTTTTTAATAATACAAAGTTTGACCTTTAGTGGACTTAGAAAATAACTTCAGCAATTTTGCTTTGTAAGCAAGAGAAAGGAAAACAAAGAAATGGGATTCATTGTGTACTTGTTTCTGTTGCTGACTTCTAGTCTCATGAGCACTCCTGACTTAGAAATTTAGAACATTACCTGTATTTATTGGAATTTCCACACACACACACCCCAATATTTCACAAGGTAAAATAGAAGACTTTGGTTGTGTCATGATAATTTTCTCATAAAAAATCTAGACTAATAGTTATACAGATGAGAGTAAGTACAATTTTGTTCAAATATGGTTTGAAAACTTAGAGCAATAATTTGTATTTTCTAATCTGTGCTTGATCTATAAAACAAAAAGCTCTACAACTTGATATAAGGTTAGCTATAAAAACACTATGGCATTCTGGGAAATTTTTAATATTCCTAGACTTGTGCCACATATTTTTTTTTACCTTGGATCAGTTCCAAAGGGGCAATATTTGATATTTTCAAATACTCTTAGGTATCAAGTTCTAAATTTAAAAGTTCTTTTAAACATGATTTTTAAAAAGTGAATTTGGGTTACTGTGTATAATTCCCCTCAACCTTCTTGTTACTAGAAGATCTTTCATTAAGTGAACTCCGGCAGCCATTCTTGGCTTCATCCAAGCTCCAGCTAAAGCCAGCTGTTCTTTGGGCCATGTTTTAAGACTTACTTAGGAACCGGGGCATATCTTATTACTTTATTTTCCATTTCTGCTCTATGTAGCTGACACTCTTCTTAACCGCCTTGGCACATCAACCTCCTCCCTCCCTTTCTTCTCTTGTTCTTTTTCACTTCCAGTTTTAAGTTAGTTGCATGTGTGTATATGTTATTTCTTTCCAGTACATATAGTACTTGAAGCTTCCAGAATCAATCTATTCCTTTCATGGGATTATGGGCTATAAAAATGACATTTGACAGTGGTATGGGTATTCCTCAAGTGTTCAAAAAAAATGAATTGAGCACAGGCATGTTTCAAAAGGAATGTGTTAATTTGGACTTAAATTAAAATCAATGCAATGTAAATGATTTGAACATATAAGCCATACAAACATTAGTAATTACAGCTTATTATAAAATTTCAAATATTAAAGTTCCATAGCTTACAAGTATACCAATTTGTGGAAGAATCTTGTATTTTTTTTTTTTTTTTTTTTTTTTTTAGTGTAAGACAATACATATTACCCTCAAAAAGATTCACCTGGAATTCATGTGGAATAAAAATTCCATTTCTTAGTACACCAGTGCATTAGGATTATAATTTTGAATTTCACTATGTTCAACATCGAGTAAAACTTGTATTGATTCTGTGATTAGAGACCTTGTTATAAAGACTCACCTTAGGACAAACGACAATATGAACTAACTAGTACCCTAGAGTTCCCAGGGACTAAACCACCAACCAAAGAGTACACATTGTGGGACTCACGGCTCCAGCAGCATATGTATAGCAGAAGATGGCCAAGCCGATCATCAATGGGAGGAAAGGCCCTTGGCCCTGTGAAGGTTCTATGCTCCAGTATAGGGGAATGCCAGGGCCAGGATATGGTGAGCAGGGGAAGCGAGGAGGAAACAGGGTTGTTGTTTTTTTTTTTTTTTTCCCCCTGAAGGGGAAACTTGGAGAGGAGATATCATTTGAAATGTAAATAAACAAAATATCTAATTAAAAAATAAAAAAATAAAATAAAATAAAAAAAGAGTCACTACCTTAAAATTTGCAGTATTAGAGAGGTACTAAAAATGTACAGGATGTAATTAAATCATGATGTGCATGATGACCTACTAGGCCATCCTCTGCTATACATATGCTGCTGGAGCCATGAGTCCCACCATGTGTACTCTTTGGTTGGTGGTTTAGTCCCTGGGAGCTCTGAAGGTACTAGTTAGTTCATATGCCACTTAAAGGATATATTAAAATTAGTGGTTAGTTTTGTGGTTTTTTACTAATTATATTAATTCTATTATACATGGTTTTTTTCTGTCTAATTTTCATTATAACTTTGCTTGATTGTGTGTCTGAAACAGTCGCTATAGTCCTGGCTGGTCTGGAACTTGTTACTTAGACTAGGCTGTACTCAAATTTGTAGCAATCCTCCTGCCTCTGTCTTCAGAAGGCTATGATGACAGGCACAGACTAGGAAGCCTGCCTTCATTCTTAAATGGTCTATATACAAGTGTAGTAGAGATATTTTTTTATATAGGAGCTTATGTTCTTTTTTCCTTTTAAAATCTATATTTATAAAATATCCAGAGGCATCAACATCTATTACTTTTGGTGTCTATCAAATGTACAAATTAAACACATTTAGAATATTTAATGAACTTTTATAGAAAATTTTTCCAGTTTTATAGTACTTTATGATTATATGCAGTTTACCTATAGTTAACTACACAAAGTTTAGTTGGAAAACTTCGGTGAGTTTTGTAAGTTTCAAATACTCACCCACTTTACAACTTCCAGTCAACATGTAGACTAAGTCCTTCTTCCATGGAAATTCCTCTTGCATACCTACTCCTCAGGGAAACCCCTGTCCTCACATTTATCTATATAGACCAACTCTACTTATTCTTATGCTGTGTGTGCTCTTTCATGTCTACACTAGTCCCTTCAATGCCAATCAGAGATTTATATTATTATGATCTCAATAACATTTTTATTTCTTAAATTCTTTTCTATCATAGAAGCATCCCATTATCTATGACATCCAAGTTGTTCTGAACTTAGTGTCCTGAGTAAATTTTTGTACTTTCATGGATTTATTATATTTATATATGAGAAGTCAGTGTTTGCGAGCTACTGTGATCTCATAATAATCTAACGAAAACAAGGTCTTACTAGATAGCTTTTACTATATATAACTATGGCTGACTTGGAATTCATTATGTAGACCGAGCTAGCCTTGACCACTCAGAGATCCATTTTCCTCTGCTTCAGAGTGCTGGGATTAAAGACATGCCTGGCCTCCAATAAAGCAACCTTAGTAGTTGACCTTTAATTGACCTTTGATCTTCAGTGTTTGTTACAATGCTTTTAACTGTCTGTATTTGTCAGTTTTCTGTTACTACAATAATTCACCAGATCTAAGACAACTTAAAGAAGAAAGAATTTATTTGAACTTATGATTACAGAGAGATGAGTCACTTATGCAGGGAGACATGATGGCAGGAAGTTGAGAGCACAAATCTGCATATGTGAGCATGAGGCAAAGAGAGTGAACCCAAAGTGGGACAAGGCTTGAATCTTTCAGTGACACACTTATTCCAGTAAGACCAAACCTCTTCAACCTCCCCAAACATCACTGACACCTGGGACCAAGTGTTTAAATACTTGAGCCTATGAAGGACAGTTATTTAAACCACCCCACTACCAGTTATTATTATATATAAAAATAGTAAAACTATAGTCTTTCTAAAAGTAATGGTTATCATTTAGCATAGTACAGTTTAACACATAAAAAGTTAGTGTTTTATTTTTTACATTTTTTTTAGTTGTGTCTGGGACAGAACCTGAGTTTGTAGTCAGTTGACTGTCTATTCATGATGCCTCTGCCCCAGCTTGCCCAGTTCTGAGATTAAGTCATAGCATTCCAAGCCTGCCATAAATTTCTCTTTTATTTCTTTGCAAAAATTTATCAAGAATGGCTTTTGCCTCATTTTTATAGATATGTAAATAGGATATTTTCTGTGTTCTGGTCAATGATTACATTGTTTTCTAAGTTTGGATTACTTTACAACATTTTATTGTTTGAACTTTTGTTGAAATGTGTCCTTTAACTGTAAGGCTTTTTTGGGTATTATTTCCTGTAGGTCACCATCCTATATTTTTTTCAACACAATTACGGCCCTCATGTATATCCTGTTTTGCATTCAGTGGTTGCTCTGGTTGCCCATCTAAATAAAGTTCCTGTGGAGCAGCCTTGTAAACATTCCTTAGTCAATCACTTCTTCAAAAACTCCATTTATCGTTGATTCTCATTTACTTCCAGCATTGTCCCTGCATTGCTTTGCCATCATGCTGATTGACCTCATATGCCATAGATAGTTATTGGAACGAGACAAGAAAGTTATATAACTGTAATTCTTTGCCTATGTCTGAACTGAAAGAAATGCATAATGAACAATAAATGAAGTAAGGGAATGTGATTGGTTACTGAATTTCTCATTGATCTGTTATTTAAGTAACCATTTCATGATGAAAGACCAAAGGGAATATTTTTATTTTGTATAATTATTCACAATTACCGTATCATTGCAAGAAATTTGAATACAGCCATGGAGAGAAAGTCACTAAACTGTAGCAACAGAAACTCGAGCATACGGGAATAGGTAATGGGAATGCTGCCTTATCTCTTTTCTGGAGGTTTCTATTCAAGTCTTTAATAAATGTTATTCAACATCAACTGCCTAATGTTTTAAACATGAATTTCCAGGAGATCCTTGCATATGTTGGATATAAATCTTTTTGCTAGTCAGTGATTTGTCACTGGGGCAAACACCCGAATTGAACAACTTAGAGAATAAGAATTTAGTTTGCCTCATGTTTTCAGGGGTTTCAGTACTTTGACCCATTGCTTTTGGCCTGTGGGGATGAAGAAGATCAAAGAAGGCAATATGCACTTACCTCATGGCTGACAGAAAGCAAAGACAGAAAGCTAAAAGGCTGAGTCCCAATGTCTACCTCAAGGACATATCTGTAATGGCTTATGGTCACCTTCCTATAGCACTACAGGCAAGCGACTTTATCCTTAGCTAAGGCCATATCCTTAGCATATGGATCTTTTGGAGAACATTTAAGTTCCAAGCCAGGATGTATATCCAACAAATATTACTTCTCATTTGATAGGCTGGCTTTCTTGGTTAAAGATGTTTTGGGGTGGTTATAATAAATAACATCATTTTGCATCCCTCTGAACACCTCCAATGTACCACTCTCTTTCCTTTCTTTCCCTTTTCCCCTTTCTTTTCCCATATGAGCAAGAGTTTTGTTATAGATGGATATGTTGGGTCAGAGCTCTGAAGCTCTGCAGTTTGACCAGTTGTGGTTTCTCTTATAGTCTCTGTTAAAATGAGCAGCTTCCTTGATGAGACACGAGAGCTACATTTCTCTGTGGGTATAAGAATAAATATTTAGAACATTAGGCATAGATTGTGCTGGTTTAGTAAAGTGGTGGTTGGAAATTCTCTGCCAAGATCCATCACAAACTTCATTAGCTCTAGGGAGTTGACTAGGTATCCAGTCCTACGACACCTAGTTTCTGATTTCTCTCTTAAGCAGGTTGTAAGTTCAATTAGAGAGCTGTTGGTTACTGTCAAGGTGTATGTGCCACTACTGTACCTTTAGGGATATTGTGCTATACTGGTTGTTGTTGTGGTTCATATGCATCATAGTTGAAAAACATATTCATGTTTTCTGCATCAATTTTTGTTAGATATCTTTTCAAGAAATTGAACCGGTTCATTCTGAGATGTCATATTAATTTACTTAGTGATTTTTGGCATAAGTAATGCTAACCCTACTTTCACTTGTAATGTTAGCTATTTGTTTTCTCTTTATATATATTAATATTTTGTGAGTGTATGTATTTTTCTTCAAATAATCATACGTTGAATTAACGTTTCCTTTATTAGTCTGTTTTGTGCTTTTTTGTGGTCTTTTTTTTATTTTCTTCATTATCAATGTAATGGAGCTAATTTACTTTAGCTGCCTGCTTAGGATAAAATATAGAACATGACTTTCACCACTAGTATTTTCTAATTAGCAGTCATTTATAGCTATATATTTTTCTCAAATGATAATACAACATAGATTTGTATGACATATTCAGCAACAGCCTTATCTTTCAATTCTGGATAGCAGCAGTGGACAATGATAGTAGTCTATATTGATAAAAAGGTTTCTTAGTTTTCTTTGACCAGAAATATAAAAAAAGATTCCTGTATCTTCCCGGAGAAGATTTTTTAGATAGTCTATGGCTCTTCAGGTAATCATTGCTACCCCAATTGGCATAACTTCATTTGAACTTATGCTTTCAATAAGGATAACTTGGTAACTCTGGTTTGGAAACTGTCCAATGGAACCTAGTGAACTCAGCCTGCTTGGTACACAACTGAAGACGATGGCTGTCTCTCTTACAGAATCCATCAATTGTCAATAGTGAAGCAGGGAAAAGTCGGACTTATGAGCTCCTCTTGGATCCATAGCAGTCTGTTAACAGAATCAGTCTTCTTCTGGCCCAGTTCAGGCAGCTACAACTGTTATAAAGATCAAGTTTATGATGGCTACATAATACCCTGAAGCTAACATTTTTTATTATCTCTTCTCCCTATCTTTTGGTTATTTCATTTTCTGTTTTTTCTTCTTCAGTGTTCTCCACGCCTAATAAAGGCTAGTATAAATGTCCCATTAGGGCTGAGCACTAAACCTTCATTTATTGTATTTGTTTTTAACTGCCATGAGTCTCTGTGTTCACTATAAACTGATGCTTCTCTGATTAATGCTGAGTGTTATTTGTCTATAAATATAAAGTTTTACAATGTACTTTTTCACTATATCAATTTTGCTAAACTTAGCAAATAGGACCACTTAGAGTCCATGATGTCCCAACTTGCGGTGTTCCTGACTGGACTTACAGTATCAGATACATACTGACTTATGTGGAGTATTTAGGAAATCATAAAAAAAAAAGATACTGTATAATCATCATGCCCTTATAGTAGTTCATGGGGTCCACAGCTTGGGTCATTAATGACTTGCTCCTTTGTCAGTCTTCAAATCACCTTCTGGTGATACCAGTGCTAGCAGGATGAAGAACTCTTCCAGTTCAATTCTAGCATGGCTTCTCTCTGCCTGGCAACTAAAGCTTGCACTATTTTCAGGAACAGGGTCTTAACATCCAGTTTTGTTGGGCAATTAAGAACATTGGGCATATTCTGTATTGTTTGAAGACCTCTACGGGTTTTCTGACAAACAAGTCAATGGAAGGTATGGCATTCTTGGTAGAGGAGTTTTTCCTCTTTTATTTGAACGTGCTTGTAGTTGTGTGAGCTTTTCTGTCATACATGAACTTATAATGCTGCAGAGCAGAAGAGGGCATCAGAGCCCCTGGAACTGGAATTATAAGCAGTTGTGAGTCATCATGTGGGTGCTGGGAATTGAACCTGAGTCCTCTGGAAGAGCAAACAGTGCTCTTAACCACTAATCTATCTCTCCAGCTTGGTACTAGAATTTTTATTTTATAACCTTATGGCTTCTGTGAGAAGCATTATCTACACATGCATGGGGTTTCCATTCAAACTTGTTTTAAGTTATATTTTAATAGGCTTAATCAATAGTGTCTACTTTTACATACCCCTTAGTTGATATAACTCAAACATCTCATCTGTAGGTGAATAAGCTTGATAAAATGATGGTCAGATCAGAGTTTTCTAAAGTTATCCAGCATAGACACTAGAATATATTCCTATTAGTTTGAGATCTATCCAAAATTATTTTTGCAGATATATGTATGTGACCTATACCTGTGATCATAATAATAATTCTAACCACAGAAAATATCTTGTGTAGAATATCACAATGAACACACTTGTTCATTGATTGGTACATAGAATATATGTTTACATTTTAGTAATCTCCATGTATTTGTATATATTATTAGACATTGTTCATAAATATTTTGGTAACTAGAGATTTTATTGATTGTTTCTCCCCTCTTCTCCATCTTACTTACCACTGGTTCCTGAAGATTTCAAATTATTAATTGTTTATTATGAATACTTTCTTACAGTTTATACCTTTGTAGGCCATTTTTGTATGTAAATCTTTTAATCAATGTTTCTTTTTGTCGAAATATAGTTCTCAAAAGATGGAAAAAATAAATAGTTATTCAGTTAGGACTAGTATTGTGGTACACATCTTTTTGAACTCCATTCATTCAATTATACATGGATTAATTTTTTCCAATTATCCCTTAGTTATACCAATATCCATTAGGTATCAATGTTGGCAAGGGGTTAGGGTTTAACCTGAGTTCCTTCCAGCAATTTTCATATTCTACTTAACTGATCATTGAAGGTTGACATAAGCAAACACCCAAGTCTTCACCACCTGCTGCTCTGAGACTGTAAGTACAGAACCTTCATTCACTCTCATAATTCAATTGCTTATGCATACACAGATATTTCCCCAAGTTGGATTTACTTGGCCTCTTTTACACCAAAGCTTTTCCTTCCAAAAAAACTCTAGTTCTGCTGAAAAAACATGAAGGTAATATTCTTTTTATATACATACCTTTAACCAAACAGATCCCTACAAATCCTTACCCCTTTCAAATTTGATCACTATTGCCAATAGTTAAACTTGATATATATAGCTATTATAGTCATGATCTTAAGAGATTATTATTTGACTAAGACAATCTGTATCAAAAAATACCATTTTAATAGATATTCTTATGCTATGGCTTATTATAGAGCTGTAAAAGCTAACAACTCCACAAACCATACTATTTTATATAATATTTTATGACAATCTATTATCTCCAAAAACTGACTTTCTTCTCAGAAGTTTTATTAATATATTTTAATGTAGCCATGTGTTCAATAATACTTGGCTTAAAGACTGAAGGTATTGTAGCCAGATACCATGGGGTCCTGGAACATATTTTCCCATCTACCAGTTCATGTACTAAAACAGATACTGCAAACATTTAGTGAGTCTTTTCTCATTGTGGATACTTTATCAGTTCTCTTTCCCACTGTTTTAACAAGCTGTTGAAAATGATTCAATTTGGCTTACTGTTCTGAGACTTTATTCTCACTATGTAGTGTTATCTAGACCATGTTTGTGTAGCAGATTTTGTTAAATGTGTGCTGACTATCCCAATATCTCAAAATTAAGCAGGCAACCATAATGAAGTGAATTTGTACTAGAGTGTGACAGGTAGTAAAAGCAACATGTTTATTAAGTGGAACTATTTTGCATCCACCTATACTGAGAAACATAATAAAAACCAAAGTAAACATGCTATTTACTATATAAAGCTCTTGTTAAAGATATTGTTCATTAAACAGTACCCTCTTTATATGATTCTGCAGAAGATATATTTATATATGTAAATGAATTATAGTTCAGTGCCAGAGATGATTGCATTTTTGTTCATTTATTTTATCTTTATGCTTATGAAGTCTTATGATCTTGATTTTATCTTTGAATTATTTTTATATCAGAGTAGATTTCATGCTTTATTTCTGCAATATCCGTGTTGTTCACTTACCCAATACTGGATTCATTTAATTCACTACATTTCAATTTTCTCTCTACCAAATATATAATCAGAAATTTTGTATTTCCTCTTGGTGCTATTTGTAATTATTCTTTATCATCATTATCTATATTATATTACAATGTATAACTGGTTTCTACAAAATTCACAGTTTGTGAGAAGAAGAGATGCCTCAACAAATAAGAGCACTTGCTAATTTGTAGAAGATCCAGGTTCAGTTCCAAGCATCCAGCTAGCAACTCAATCATTTATAACTTCAGTTCTAAGATATTCTATGTATTCTTCTGGGCTCTTCAGGCACATCATGCACACAATACACATACACACACACACACATAATATAATATAATGTATAATATATATCCCTGCCTTTCAATAATAGTACCGCACCTTATGGTCTTATTTTTATTACAACCTTATGATGACTATCTTTCTTCTGTCTAATATGATTACCAGCCTGTGGAAAACATTTTATTGCCACTCCTATGTGGCTATCCATATTCAAGCTGCTGGAATACCTTTGCCTCTTTTCATAGATCCTTTAGCATGAGTTCTATAAAATGAGTTATTGTATGTAAGAAATGTAAAATATATATATTGAATATAAAAATGCCTATGCATTTAGACTTGTAAACTATAAAATTCAAGGTAAATATATAATGAAAGATATTGATTAAGTTCAAGTCAGTGAAAAATTTATACTTGGCATACTGAAGTTTGATAAATAAAATTTTAATTTTAGTGTTGAGCTATATGTGCTGGTTTTAGCACACTGATATTTGTGTGTGGTTGTATTTCTGTAACTCACTGCTTAATATAGATCACATAAAAGTTTTAGAGACTAAAAATTGCTTAACCAACTGAAAATTATGTTGACTTTTATTTTTCATAGATATACTTAATAAATAAAATTGTCAGATAGTACAGACATCTATTTATTAAGATACATAAAGATCTAAAATACATAGTTAAAAATAAAGAAGTTTTAAAACTTGGTTTTGCACATTAGTGTGCCTAACTAGGTGATGAGAAATTAAACAAAACTACTACTATAATCCTGCAAAAGAGAATGGATTCTAAAATGTGACCATTATAAATTAACATAATAATTAAATATTATATGTACTTTCATCTTCTCAATAGAAAATGTAATTTAGTCCTTGAAGGCTGGGAAATATTTAAATCTGTATCAAGTTTTACATAGTTATACAGACAGTTCAGTTCAACTGTGATGAACATGTTTTTACTGATACAAATAATTTATGAATAAAACTATAATTTCCTAAATACTTTTGCCATTAATGTTGATTGCTTCATCACAGTTCAGTCATGTTCAGAAAATTTAAGCAAGCTGTGTGATTACTCCAGGAACCATGGCATGATGTGTTCAAATTAGTACCATCTGTGGATAGAAAGAGTTTGAGGATTTTCGTCATTCTTAAGGAATGGAAATCTGATTCTCCATGCTAAAGTGAGTGTAATCCTCTTTGTATCTGTAATTCAATAGGCTGGTTGCCTTGAAATGATTCAGTTCCATACACAGTTCATCAAAAGTGGAGATACTGTGTATAAATGAGGGCTACTGCTCGTCACTGATGAGTATTTGTGAAGCTGTCCTATGATGCATTATCTGTGCAGACCAGCATCTATTTGGGGTCAGATCATTTCTCATTCATCATTTTTTGTTCTACATTTAATAGAAAAAGAAATGTGCTCTATATTTGATGCCATGTCAAAATTAAAGGACCATTTTAATAAGTCATAACTTATTCTCACCAATACATGCTGAGTGCACATACTGCCCAGTGTTGAGGCTGTCTGATGGTTTGCAACAGAACAGTATACAGCCTATGAGCATGTGTTTCTCCCAACCAAAGTAAGAAAATCCCATTTCTGGGCTTTGTTTCTTTGTCAGACAAAAGTATGGCTCCAACTAGAATCCCCTTCTCTGGAATACTAGATTCTGTGAACCAGTAATTTACCAAAATATTTATTCTGCATTAAATTTTGTTATTGAAGTCTCACTTCCTAATATCTGAATGTTGAAGGAAAATGTGACTCCTACGTCTACAGATAGTAATTGAATTTCCCCTCCTGATAAAGATGAGAAAAGACTAGTTACTCTGCCTTTTCTAGTTCTTTGATTAGTGTATGTTCTTCAGTGTACATTTTTATATTAATTTCAGAGTCCTCTTCCAAGTTTACATATTTAGTTTCTTGCCCTTGGAAGCCAAAATTAGCTGGGCCTTGGTTCCCTCTCCTTTTTTATCTTCACCTCCAGTGGTTTAACAAAACCTAGGGTGAAAAGATAGAACATGGTAAGAATGACTGGTAGTAGACTTAAAGAAAAGGGTCTTGGCCATAGTACTTGGCTCCCAAGGAAAACAGGCAAATGAGTTTGACAAAGAGTAATGGAAATTTTAATGATTTTTTTAAAAAAACTATCATCTCTTCATTGTACTTAGGTTCAAACTAACACCTTCAATCAGTCTGAAAAGCTTCACCCATTTCTGCCTAGATAACCATTTGTCTCTCTTTCCATCCTTCTTCTTGGGTACCCGATGTTTTCAATATACCAAGCTCTGTTTTCCCTCTGGGTCTTATTCTAACCTGATGTTATTCATACAACATGCTACTTCTGAATTTATACTCTCTTACTAGCTTATCTCTCAGCAACGGAGCTTATTCAAGCCATCTAAATAAAACCTTATCATATAGTATGTGTATTCAAAAAAATTTATTAAATGACTAGCCTAAGTCATAGTAAATATGAGCCAATATCTATAGTGACATTCTATGTGTATGTTGGCTTGTCATATTTTATCATTATTATTTAATATTTTATTGATATATGTACAGATGCAATTTTTCTAAATGTTTTTTTAACTTTGAGATTATAATTTCATGATTTCACCCTCCCCTCACCCTATCCAAACCCTTCCATATACTCTTCCTTGTTCTTTGTCAAATTTATGGCCTCTTTTTTCATTAATTGCTATTACATGCACATATATGTGTATATATAATTCTATAAATGTATGATCCTGAATGTAACCTTCTATTATAATCTGTATAATGTTCCTGGCATGTATGGTTTTAGGGTGGACTCTTCAGTACTGGATAACCAATCAGTGTACTCTTTCCCAGAGAAGACTATCTCTCCCATACTTCACATTCCTCAGTTGCTTGTAGATCTTGGTGTAGGGCTGAGAGCTCATGGGCTTTCTATTTTCTGGATCTCTTATACAGAATATTAGAGTTAAACTGTGAGGAAAATAGACTAAACACTAGAGTACATTTTTAATGCAGACTTGAATGAAGATTTATGGGTAAGTATATATCAGATGTGAATAATAGAGGGCATACAAACCAATAGAGTTCTTTCTATGTTCATTATAAAATAAAGACTTGCTTTAGATTTTGAGTTTCTCTTTGTTCTGCTACTTGAATCAGGTGCTGCACAAGTGAAGACCCTTTTGTAGAAGGAAATGGTGCTGGATTTCCATTGCTATATAACAAATTATCACAATCATGGTGGCTTAAACCAATGCAGACTATTAATTTAAAGTGTCGTGATCAGAAATTCAGGCATTTAGTGTCTGATTCTCTACTTAGTTTCTGAAGTTCAATTCAAATTGACAATAAACTACATTTTCAAATGGAACTGAGTCCTCTTTGAAGTTCCTATAGTTGTGGCAGAATTCGGTTGTTTGAAGTTCCCAGTTACCTGTTTCTTGGTTGGTCAGCTCTCAGATCTGAGAGGTGAGTCATATGATTTATTACGAGACTCACTTTTCGTGGGAGGCAGGAGTAGAAGTGTTTTGTTTTAGTGTTTCTGTTTAAACACTGTATCTATCTCTTACTTCAGTTCTTTTCTTTACTAGTCTGTAACAACCAAAGAAATTGTTCTACTTTTCAAGAACTCATGGTTGGGTCTACTGGATATTCTTTTTTTTTTTTTTTTTTTTTTTTTTTTTTTTTTTTTGAGACAGGGTTTCTCTGTGTAGCCCTGGCTGTCCTGGAACTCACTCTGTAGTCCAGGCTGGCCTTGAACTCAGAAGTCCACCTGCCTCTGCCTCCATCCTTTTATTTTAAAATATATTGATGTTGACTCTTAATTAAAGCAGCAGTGTTACTCCCCTTCTATCCCTGGATCAGTGTTTGGAAATACAAGAAGCCATGTGTATAAGCAATCTTGCAGACATCTTTGTATATAACAAGACAAGTTGACTAAGATCACTGGTCTATAAGTTTCCTTTAAATTCTAAAAGTTAATCATTTTGCCATTCATTCACCTCTCTTAAGGATTTAAGCAACAATGCAGAGATAAAAATCAGAGCTCCCATAGATATCAACCTGCATGGGTATATACCAAGTTACAGTAGAACTAGTTGTACCCTCTTCTATTGAGGCTAGTCAAGGGAGTCCATGCAGAGGCAAGGGATCCAAAGGTAGGCAACAAAGTCATAGATAGTCCCTGCTTTAGTTGTTAGGGGATTCACATGGAGACCAAACTGCACATGTGTTACATATGTGTAAGTGACCTAAGTCCATCCCATGCATGCTCTATGGTCAGTGGTTCAGTCTCTGTGAGGCTCCAGGGGCCCAGGTTTGTTGATTCTGCAGGTTTTCTTGTGGTGTCCTTGACCTCTTTGACTCCTTCAACTTTCCTCCCCTTCTTCCATAAGATTCTTCAAGCTCTGTCTAACATTTGACTGTGGGTCTCTGCATCTGTTTCCATCAGCTGCTAGGTGAAGCCTCTTGGATGGCAGTTAGATTGGGCTCCTGTCTGCAGGTATAACAAAATGTCATTAATAGTATTAGGGGTAGGCTCTCTCTCATGGCTTGGGTCTCAAGGTGGGCCAGTCATTGGCTGGCCATTCCCTCAATTTCTGCTCCCTTTTTATCCTTGCACATCTGGGAGACAGGAGAAATTTGAACCAAAGGTTTTGTTGGAGGGTTGGTGTCCCCATCCCTCTACTGGGAGTCTTTTCTGGTTACAGGAGGTGGTCATTTCAGATCCATAAATCCTATTGCTAGGAGTCATGGATAGGATCACCTTCATAGATACCTGGAGGTTTCCACTGTCCTAGGTTTCTAGCTCATCCCAGAGATGTTTCCCCCACCCTCCCCCCCATTCCAGTTCTCTCTCCCAATTCTCTCTCTCTCAGTCCTCCCCACACTAGATCACTCCTGTTCCTCTCCTAGCCCTTCTTCCACTCAGTTCCCTCCCTTTCTCCACCCCTAAGGAGGCCTCCCCTTTTCTAAGGAGAAAGGGAAAGGGGATGAGGGGATGGGAGGAAAGAGGGCAGGTCTGGGAGGAGGAGGAGGAAAGGGAAGTCAAGTAGATAAGTAAATTATTAATGAAAACTCAGAGCTCACCCCCTCAATGACCTTCTAATTTCTTTCCTTGAAAAAGTAATTGTTCTGTGAATTTTTGTCTTCTCAGGGATATGTACAGGGCTACACTTGTTAAAATGTCCTTTCTGAGTATCTCACTGTGACTCTTTGGTAGCTTTTCATTTCAACACAAGTTATTCATGAGCCCCTCAAAAAAGTCTCCAAACCCTTGTACAATTCTTGTGTTTTGCTGTTTTTAAAATTAGATCAAACTTGACTTAACAATGGCGATATTTCCATTGTTACAACCTGAGAAATTCTGTCTCACACGCTGACTCTTCTCTGGAAACTTCTCCTCAAGACATTTATACTTCTTTGCTTTGTGTTAGAAGTTTTAAAAATGTATGCTATGCTCAGGTGACCTCAGTTTAAAACTAGTCACTGAAAGATTTGAGTAACCCGTGGAATTGCTAGCTTTTCAGCCAATTCTAAAACTGCTTCACCCAAAATATATTTCTTTAGAATATTTTCTTTGATAGCTTGTTTTTCTTTATATGTAAAGGTTAAACATAGTGAGCATAACAAATACCTTATTGAGCATACATCATTTTAAAAATAATATTCTTATGTAATAAGATTTGTTGTTAAGTATTAGTATTTGAAATTAATTGAAGCAGATTCTATAACTTTAAATAATGTAATAATGCTTTTCCAATGATGCATATTCTCTATTATCTATATTTTAGTACCAATACATAGACAGTAACTTATCTGAAGATGATTTAGTAAAAATTTAAGAATCAAATAAAAAATTTTCATTAGCTTTCAGTGACACATGTTATGAATAATTCAAACATTTAAGACATCAAGTATCTATGCAGTTCTGCAGAACTTCATGCTTGAATATCCCATCTGTCATTTCACTTTTGTGTTGAGTATCTGAGAGGAATTTCAGAGCTACTCTACTAAGAAATAAAAGTTCATTCTTGGGTTTCCAGGCTCAGTCCCATGGTCAGCTGTGATTATCTGCATAGGATTGAGCCTGTGGACCCCAGAAGAAGAGTTAGGGGAAGGGTTGAAAGAACTGAAAGGGATTGCAACCCCATAGAAAGAACAACAGTATCAATTAACCAGACCCCTCAGGAACCAACCAAAAAGTACACAAGTGACAGTCCCTGGCTCCTGCTACATATGTAGCAGAGGATTGCCTTGTCTGGCATCAGTGGGAGGGGAGGCGCTTGGTCCTGTGGAGGCTCAATGCTCCAGTGTAGGGGAATGCTGGAGGAGGAGGTGGGAGAGTGGGTGGGTGGGTGAGGGGAACACCCTCTTAGAGAAGCAAAGGGGAAGGAGAGAAGGTGAGGGTTCGTGGAGGGGAGATGGGAAGGGGAATAACATTTGAAATGTGAACAAATAAAATGATTAAAAACAAAAAAGCTCATTCTTACTTTCAAACATTTGTCCTTTCCCAGAGCTCCATCTTACAATTTGCTCTCATCTTTCAACTCGCTCATTCACAAGACCTAGGAGCATTCATTTCTCCTTCCTTTTATCACACTTTCCTAATCACATGTGAGGTAATCCTGCCATCTCCTGTTCAAGACATATTTGGAATCTGACAGCTTCTTTTCCTTTCTGCTATCATCTGAGTCCAGGCCACTGGCACCCTTTGCATCAATGTTACAAAGCCTGCTCATTGCTTCCTTCTTCCCCAGCTTGTCTTCCCTAAGTCTATGTAGTGGTTTTGTGGAAACTAGCCGGAGCCTGACATTCCTCTGCTCATGGGAAAGCTATAACAATACTCTGCAATCATGCACACAATCTGGCCTACAGCTCTCAGAGTTTCCCTCCTGCTGGCCAGTCCTTACTCCTTGCTATTTTACAAAGAAATGAAGGATCATCTCATCACAGGAACTTTAATCACGGTTTTCTCCATCAGAGATATTCCTCCTTGAACTGTTTACACAACTCCATCCCTTCCTTTACCAGGAACTTAATATCTTTTCATTTGATATATCATTGTCTATGAAGCCTTCTTTCATTCCTCCCTTACCGTCTTTTTCCTATATCAGTGGACACCTTCCAATATATTATAGATGACACTATCTGTATATTTTAAGGGTTCTCTCTCTCTCTCTCTCTCTCTCTCTCTCTCTGTGTGTGTGTGTGTGTTGTGTGTTATGTGCATGAATGTGCACTGCTTGTGTCCCTTGTGCATGTGAAGACCAGGAGAGGGCGCCAGATCTCCTGGAACTAAAAGCAAAGAAGGTAATAAGCAACCCTGTGGGTGCTGGGAAGAAAACCAGGGGCTTCTGTGGGAATAGAAAGCTCTTTTAACCATGGAGTCATCTCTACGGCCTCTGGCTTATTTGTATCTTTATTATAGATATCCTTCTTTAATATAAATTGTACTGAAAAAAAGATCTATGTCTTGTTTCGTTTACTATAGTTTTGGCACCTGACATATTATTCATAGTAGTAGTAAGTGATCTTTATACTTATCAAATATTTTACTATTTTGACATATTTAGTAATGAGTGGGTTGCTTGAGTACTTGTTAACTTTACTTTTAAGTTGAATAGAATCATAATTTTCCTGAGCCAGGCAATTTTAAGAAATCATTACCCTTCTTTTTATGTCCTCTTAATAAAGGTATTGAAGGTATGCATGGGCAGGCATGCTTGAGAGCAGTTCCAGGACTACCCACCATATTGATATTTCATAGATCTAACTATAATTTGCTCTTAGTACTTTCCAATAAGTTTCCTTAAAAACATGAGCTTTAGTGTATACCGACTCCCTAGCAGTGGGCTTAGAGTCTGATAGCACTTCCCAGTTAGCAAACTAAAGTGTTGTAGAGCTCCTAGTAAGAACACACAGTTGTGACAATATATTGCTACTTTACTCCATACACGAATGCCACTGTGTTGGATGACATTACAGAAAGCGTGTGTTTTCATTATACATGATATAAATTAAGTTCAATTAACTATATAAATTCATTAAGTAAGCTTGTTTACTTTAAAACAGTTTTTAATTAGTGCTTACACTATAAAGAATGTGCTTATTGCTTTCTAGATACTTAAGTAAATAAATACACAATCTTTCTTAGGAACTGAACCAAAAATATAAACTAGACACCATATCTAGGGAAATTCTAAAGATGATGTGAGCATACGATCGTCTTTGTCTCCGTAAACTTTCCTATGCAAAGCTAGAATACTTTCCAACAAACCATTTCAGAGTGGGTTGTGCAGTCAAGTTAGAAATGAAAATTAATCAAAATACTTGTCCTTTCCCTTTTTGAAATGTTGAACCCCAAAGAATCGACATGAGATTTGGCTCATTAGCTGTGATGACAATGATCTTAGTCCTGTCGTCACGTGACTGAATCCATAGGTTGCATTGTAATGTTTGTAATTTTTCCCTTTACTTTTTAGTTCCCAGTGTTCCCACAAACATAGTCTTTTCTAATGTCCAGTCAACTAGTGTAACACTAACCTGGATAAAACCCGATACTATCCTTGGATACTTCCAAAATTACAAGATAACTACTCAACTTCGTGCTCAGAAGTGCAGAGAATGGGAACCTGATGAATGTATTGAGCATCAGGAAGTCCAATACCTCTATGCAGCAAACCGAACAGAAGAAAGAGTGCGCGGACTAAAGAAGTTTCGATGGTATAGATTCCAAGTGGCTGCTAGCACCAACGCTGGCTATGGCAATGCCTCTGACTGGATTTCTACACAAACTCTGCCTGGCCGTGAGTATTGTTGTGACATCTATTCATACTGCTTTCTGGTATGCTATCTCCATGTCAGTGATTTCTATTTCCTCCACTGTGTACAAAATCAGCGAAGGAGCCAGGCGGTGGTGGCACACACCTTTAATCCCAGCACTAGGGAGGCAGAGGCAGGCAGATTTCTGAGTTCGAGGCCAACCTGGTCTACAAAGTGAGTTCCAGGACAGCCAGGGCTACACAGAGAAACCTTGTCTCGAAAAAACAAACAAACAAACAAACAGAAAAAATCAGTGAATGTGAAAATAAGTTGGTATGCAAATGAAGTTATGCAATAACACATTTATTTTTGATTTAAATAAAAATAAGTGGAAAATTAAATTTCAGTGATTGTTAGGGATTTTTTTTTTAACTCCAAGAACTGTGTCAACATCCTAGAGTCTGATATAACAACAAAGAATTACGGGAATACCCTCTGTTAGAATACCATTAAGCCATATTGATAGATATATGCTGCCCTCAATTGATGTCCCACACACTCACTTCACAGATATTGGTTTTGTTTCTTTTAAGTAGAATTTTAAAAATTTTTTTATTGAGTTCAGACGCACACAAACATATATAACATGCACATGATATTTGTGATGACCCTAATGGATTTGGGTTTCTGGGGAAAATAAATATAAAGTGTCTGATACCCACCTTAAGATATGGAGAAGTAAATCTAAGAATACAAGGAAGCAGAGAGAGGGAGGATGTGATAGGGTGCTTCCGGGAGGGAGGGAATCAGAAAGGAGATAACATTTGAAATGTGAATAAAGAAAATATCCAATAAAAAACCTCTCACAATAATATTTATATTTCAGGACTTTTATACTCGGGGCAAAGTTCTTAAAAGTGCTAGGTTTTTAATCATTGGGTCTACATAAATATTGCTTATGAGCTTAAGTTTCATATTTTAATTTTAATTATTTATTTTGAATCCTGTCTTTATGGAAATGTGCAGATTTCCATGAAATGTAACTGATTTATGAGTCAAATTCTAAATGCCAGCTTCACAGAGATGTTCTCTGAAAAGCCATCTTTGCTCTAGTCCCTGCACTTTAGAGTAGATATAGCTGCCTCAACCAACACTACTCAATGTAATATGCCTTTTATCTTAATTACTTTATACACAGTAACAAAATTCCTGATCAAAGCAACTTAAGGAAGAAGAGACTTATTTTTGCTTGAAGTTCCACAGAGATATAGTCAATATAAAGCAAAGACATGGTGCCAGGCATTGGTGTCCACCACTAACTGGACACTGTATTCTCAGTCATGAAGCAGAGCATGAATTGGAAGTAGGCCAGGCTATCAAACCTCAAGGCTGGCCCTACAGTGATGTACTTCCCTGGAAAGCCTCCTTCCAACAAAGGTTCTGTGACCTTCCAAGAAGTGCCAGCAGCTGAGATGAAACATTCAGACATGAACCTGTCAGGGACATTTTATCTCAAAACGCAACACCCTCAAATACAGAATTATAATGTCATCTTCCTTTCTTGATCGAGGCTCTTGCCCCGAGATGCCTTTCAAATTAAAATGAAATTTTCCCACAAGGATTTTGTTATTAGGAGGAAGACAGATAGAAACACACACACACACACACACACACACACATACACACACACTCACACACACACACACACAAATTTTAGTGACAAGTAAATTCTGTTGCGGGCCTTTACAGATAATAGAATAAGCTTTTATCTAGAGTCTTTGTCAGGTCTCCTGAATATATCTCTTGTTACAGTTCCCTGGAGTGCCTGGCGTCATTTTTTGTCATAGTGCTTAACAAATGTTGTTTGGTGTAACTAGACACTTGACGTAGAATCCCCAAACTCAGCTTTCAACACATTGCTTATCCAAGTCCTTTCCCTCACTACTGTGGCTTTTGTTTCTGGAAGACTTTCCAGTTTAGGCTTTGTATTTTTCTCCTGACCTTCCTGTCAGTCCTTTCTTAGACTCTCTTGCTTATTTTTCATTAGTTTTTATTTATTCTAAATGTTGTAATACCCAGAAATTCATACTTGTTTTTTTTCTTGAATATGACATCGCTTCCAGGAGCTCTTAGCTTTGCCTTCTTCTGTCCTATTGCTTTAACTTACATATTGATTATCTTCAAATCTCTCCTTATAGTCCCAGAAGCTCCCTGGTTCTGCAGGTCAGTATATTTACATTACATCGATTACATTAGTCCAATATGTGTGATAAACCTCTCCAAATAAATATAATCTAAACACCAACAAATCACTCCATACTCTTCTTTCTTACCTATTATTGATTTGCTAGCAGAAAATTGAAAATCCAGATAGTGTTCTTTTCCCCTTACAACTGTCTGTAATTAATTAAGTGCACTAACTTGACTAGCCTCCTGAGCAATGAGACCAACTATTTAATCTTAATGTAGGTGACTTGTAACCACTCGTCCTTACCTTTCCCTTCCACTCACAGTACAGTATTTTTACTGCTAAAAACCCCTGTTCTTTTAGGATAAAATGTTATGCTTTGCCTTTTGTAGCATGAACAGAAAAAAATACTTATATAGCCTTCTACTTAATGATTTGTGCATAGAATTATTCATGGCAACTCAATTAAAAGTAGCTGTGTAAATTTTTTTATAGCACCATAATACAGTGAATAAAAATTAGCTAGCTATTTTAAAATTATCACTTGTTGATTGTTACTATATCTTTATATATCTGGGATGATTTCTCACAACAGGTACTTTATAGACCTTTCCCAATTAAATGAAAGTTGACTGAATTAACTATAAGGAAAAGGAATTGTTTTCCAATGTAGGTGATAGTATGTCAGTGCTAAAACACACACACACACACACACACACACACGAGAAATGTGGTAACAAATTAGATCCAGTTACCAATTAGCCAACAATAATATTTATTTTAAATGCTATGATTACTGGTCTTTTTTACCTTATTTGTGAGAATTTCATGTACAAGCACTCACCTCTACTCTTCCTTCTCTCTCCAACTCCTCCAGAGTCCTATCTGACTGTCCTTCAAATTTATGACCTCTCCTTGCATAATCATTGTTACATACACACCACTGACACACACATACATACACACACACACACACACACACACACACACACACACCCTGACTCAGTTTACTGTTGTTCTTTTGTATATGTGTTCAAGTTTGACCACTTGAGATTAGATATCCTATCAAAAAGCTTATCTCTGGAGAAAACTAATTCTCTCTTACTTTTGGAGCCATTAATTGCCTATAGTTCTTCATTTAGAGGCGATTCTTAAGAAATTTTTCCATTTTCATTCGAATCCCAACTGGTTGTCGTTGTAGAACTCTTGCTTAGGAAATGATAAGAGATTTTATTGATGCAGCTTTCCTACCATGTCTACAAGACTCGATCTCATAGCCGAATCCTGGTCTTCTGGGTCTTACAGTCTTTCCAAATGCCCTTCTGTGGTGTTCCCTGAGCCTTAGGTATAGGGTTGCATTCTAAATTTAACTAAGTGAGGTTGGTCACTTCTTTGCATTTTGGAAAGTTGTGCCTCCTGTGATAATCTCCATCTAACGCAAAAAGAAACTTCTTGGCTTGGGGGAGAAGCAGAGCTAACTATGGATATTAGGAGACATATTTAGAATACTACTAGACATTCTATTGCTCTAGAAAAATGGAAAGAGTGGGTTTCCTCTCAGGCCTTTGACCTCTCACAATGAATATGAAAGCGTAAATAAATTCACACACATACACACACACACACACACACACACACACACATTGGTGAAGCTATGGACGTAAGGTGCTTCAGATGAGAGCAGTAAACTCACAAATTATATTTTGATAGAAAGTGGGACATTCAACTGAATAAAATTAACTTTAAAGACCCAGAAACTATGATAACTAAATGGGAAAATATGTATTATCTAAAGCAGCTAAGTTACCTCTGGCCCAACTATTAGGTCCTAACAGGAAGGTTCAATCATTTTTAGTTAAGTTGCTTAGGTTTTTACTTGTAGTTAATTTTTAGAATGTAATCTATGTCATCTGGTTGTATATCCCAAACACGTCCTATCTGGCCTGGTCAGTTGCAACTTTGGGTTAGAATATGGCTGCTTCTGATTGTCTTCCGCTATGAAGGGTTGCACCCTGCATCCTGTGAGCAGCTTGCTTATGAAATGCCTGTTTCTGCCTGCTCATGGTGTCAGGAAGTATACTCTCTAAATGTATCGAATCTCACAGAGACACTTAGGACTACTGTAGAATTTGTGTAATTATAATAGAAAATATATCACATCAATTCAGAATGTGGCAAATAAAACTAGAAAGTTGGATTCTTAACATTCCTTGTGCTTAAGAGTTTCTAGATGAATGCTATTATTCCTTTCACCATTTACTGTCACTGCCTACTTGTTAAGACTTTATCACCATATTACGTTTGCAGAAACATACACAAAAAATAACATTCAGTTGAGTTAATAAAGAAAAAGTATAGATATTCTCAACCTCATATGATATATATGTGTATATGTATATGACATATATATCATATATAATATTGAAAACAAAACATACCACATACATTACATATTCAACACATATACAACTTGGCTATATGTGTCATATATACATGAAATAACACTAAAAATAAAAACCATTAGAACAGTTGGATAAAAATCTTAAGAATAGTTGTATTTTAAGTAGTGAATTAAATCAAGTTTGGGAATAGATAATTGCCGGGTGGTGGTAGTAGATGCCTTTATTCCCAGCACTTGGGAGGCAGAGGCAGGCAGATTTCTGAGTTTGAGGCCAGCTTGGTCTACAGAGTAAGTTCCAGGACAGCCAGGGGTATACAGAGAAACCCTGTCTCGAAAAAAAAAAAGGAATAGATAATTTTTTGTATATTATTATTTATACATCAAAAGTTATATATGTGGATGTGTGCATGTATATTTCAGCTTTGTGAAAATACATTATGTTCTTAGCATTCATAAAATCTATAGTCATTAAAATGAGGAGTCCTTTGTGAATGGGAATAAAAAATTAATTTTTAAAATTATGACAATGACTCATTTACTTATACTTTATTCTAAGAAATATTGCAACTTTTAATCTAATAGAAAAAACAGTTTTAATGATAAATATGTTTAATTTACAAATTACATATATGTACAATAAAATAAAATTTTATAAATTGTATGAAGCCAAGAAGAACCTGATTTTATTTTATATAAAAGACTAAAGGATACTACATATATTATTGCATATATATTCATGTATAATTAATATATGGGTACAGGTACTACATGTATGCTTACATAGTGAAATAACATTTAAGATAAAAAGGAATTTGAGGTAGGCGTAGTGGTACAGACCTTTAATCCTAGCACATGGGAAGCAAAGGCAGATGGAACTCCTCTGAGTCTGAGACCAGCCTGTCTGCACAGTGAGCTCCAGGACAAGCAGAGCTTTATATTGAGACCCAGGAAACCAGAAAAAAATAAACAATAAAAACAAATTACAATGGCCAAACAAAAGTCTCTATTACAGCAGTAAAGTTTTCCGTACTTAAGTGATACCTAGATTTCTGTATATCAAAAACTAGTAAACATTTTATAAGAACAAATAACCTGGATAAAAACAATTAACGTTTTATATTATTTACAGTTGGAAAATGGTATGCTGTTTCATATATAACTTAAGACCAACTATTTTGCTGCTTCATGGTATAACTTAAGTGAAAATATTTAACTGAATTTGAGGAAAAGAAACAACAAGTAACAATATAAAAAATCAATGTTTCAAATGAGTATGTGTTTTGTTCTAACTGTGGCAAATAGTGCCTATGCACTTATTGATCCAACATCTTACTATCACTTGGAGGGCTTAAGAAAGAGTTAGTGCTTGATGGTTAGTCTGAAATTAAATCGTTCAGAATTTGAATAACTAAAAAAAAAAGTCAAAATATTAATCACAAGTGCAAACTTGTTTATATCATAAGAATGTTATTATTGGATCTCTCTGGGCTCATAAAGAAGAACAGGGCAGAAGCTCTCTGGAGCTGAGTTAGAATGCAAGCTGAGAGCTAAACTGTCTTACTCTCTCAAAGTGAATCTATAAATCTAAAACAGAGTGAACCAAGGAAACCATACCCAGCCATTCAAGCTAAGTCTTCTTTCTCCCTTGTACTCAGACCTCCCTAATTGGAGCAAACATGTTTTCTCCTTAAACCATCTCTACAAGAATAACGTCTCTATTTCATTCTGTGTATATATAGTCACAAAGCTCACAATTACAAGGCAGAGATATTTAACTTAAAACACTAACCTGCAGATTATTCTATCCGTCCTTTTTTTTCCACCTCAATTACCCATATCCTGAATTTGAGTTGTGGGATGGGAAAAGATAGCATAAAAATCTGTTAAATCTTTGTGCTCTTGAATAGGCGTTTATAATATTAAGGAAATATTCAACACTAAAGAAGTGTGGGTGTGAAATTAGTGTGGATTGAAACAGGAATCGCATAATGTGAATCTCCTATAGACCACCAGGACAGAGAGACTGTAAGGATGGAAAATTCCTGGGGTAGTGCTTAGGTTGTGAAAACCACAGGATACCATACTCATGAGGAATTTTAACTACCCAAACATCTGTGAGGTTAAAAAAATTCAACAAAACATGCCTCATCAAAGAAGTTTCTAAGGAATGTAACTTTACAAACTCAGAAGAAAAGACAAGGAGAGGGCAGAGCACACCTTCGCATGGTGGAAACGAATTGTGAATGGATTACCATGTATTTACATTTCTGGATTTAAGATGTAAAATATACTTGCAAGCCATGTTAGAGCAACACAAATAGGAAGACACAATGCCCCACTACTAATCTTTTCCTCCTTTTTGTTTCGTGGTTCAACATATTAAATAACTAACCACCTAATTACTGCACATAGGACTCATTCTCAATTCATGTTTTTGGCTATTTTCAGTCTTTGTGAGTCATTCCTGAGGCCAGTGGACTTTCCTGTTTAAATCTTTCTTGTCTTTGTATTTAAATCTTTTTAGTGAAGTGTGTTTGGACATTCTTCATATTCATCTTCTATATCAGTACGAAAGACACTTGAATGTCTGGCCTGTTTTCTAATTTTAACCACACCACTTCTATGCCAAAATTTTTGTTTGCTATATGTAAAACATATCTTTCAGTTATTAGTGTACCATTTATGTTTTGTGCCCCACAGTTTTATGTCTCTCTCTTTCCCTCCCTCTCTCTCTCTCTGAAAAAAAAAACCCAAAGAATAAAAAATCAAAACAAACTAGCAAGCAAATATATTTAATAAAACAATCAAATGCTTAAAAACAAAGGCACATGGGTCAGTTTTATGTTGGCCTGCTCTGGAGTATAGTTGGTATACCAGTAAGACTCTATTAGAGAAAACTGATTTGCCCTCTAGCAGGTATAAACTGCAAAACTTCTCCTTCCTGGGACTCTCTTGTGGTTTGAACATGTGCATGTCTTGTGCATTCTCTCCCAGACTGAGTTCATATGTGCATCAGCCCTATAATGTCTGAATAAAAGAGTTTTCTTGGTAGCATCCACCTCTGACTCTTAAAATCTTTTGGGCTCCTCTGAGCTTTGAGGTGAAGGGTTTGGTCTCATTTAGGACTGAGTCTCTTGTCTCTGCACATTGTCCACTTCTAGATATCTGTTAACTCCTGTCTATGGCAAGAAGTTTCTCTAATTAGAGTTGAGTGGTACCCTGATCTATGGATACAGCATTATGCTGCTAAGATACATTTTATTGCTATGATCTTTTAGCTGAATAATAGTGGTAGATTTTCTGTAGTACCCCTGACCTATCTAGTCTTAGGTTCTTTGCCACTTTATCAGTGTTCCGCATGGGTTCCATCTTATAGTCTGGACCTTAAATAAAATGAAAACCTGATTGGTTACTTCCGCAACATTTGAGCAATTGTTGTGTCAGTATATCTTATGGGCTGGTCAATGTTGTAGGCTGCAGGGTTTATAGCTGGGTGATATATTACTTTCCTTGGGATGGCTGGGTAACTGAAACTAAAGCTATATGTTCCATTATTGTTCAGAACAGCATTAGCAACAGGAATCTTAAGGCATGGTCATATAATGTACTGGCATAACCACAAAGACTGCAGACCCTTGCACTCATGTCCTGTAGCATTAAAGTTGCAGTCTGATATCTTTATGGGACTGGAAAAATCTTCTGGGTGAAATAAAAGTACCAGTGGACAAATAAAGGCTTGTACACATGAAATTTTAGCACTTGAGAAGTAAAGGCAGGAGATAATGAGTTTGACATGAGACCAGGCTCCATATTGATTTCAAAAGAAGCCTGAAATACAAAGAGAGACATTTTCTTGAAAAGGAAGGGGGTGGGGAGAAAGGTGGCAGAGTAACAGTGTAGAAATTATCGAGTGGAATAATGCTAAATATTATTACAAACAGCATCTGCCAAAATAATAAATGAAAAATATCAGCAATGATTTTTATATGATTTAATATCATTCAAATATACTGTCAGAAAAAGATCTTTACAGATTATTAAACAATGTTTTCAGAATATAAATAAAAATAGTTTTAAAAACCTCATATGTATGAGCAAATTGCCTGCATTTCTCTCCAATGTTAAAAATAAAAACAGCATGAAATTATAAGAAATGTTACCACGTGATAGTATTATTTATAACTAATCGGTCTAAGAAAATCTGAATTTGTTTATCAACATTTTTAACAAACAGTCCAGGCATCTCCAATGAAAGAATGAGGCTTTTCTTAACACATATAGCCATAATTTATACCTTGGAAATGTCTAAATCCCTTGATTTTGAATTTTCTTAGATGGTGTTCTATTCTGCTTATGGTCTTACTTGAATAATTTTGCATTGCTGCTATGTCTTTTTCCACGACAGAATGAAATTGGGTACAACTCCTTATGCTTTCATGGAACATAAGACTAGAGGAAGCAATCACATCAATAAGAACTCTTCATAGTTTATCCATAACTAAGATAGTTACACTATAATGTAGAGCAGTCTGTGGAGCAATTGTGCTCAGAGGCATGAATCCCTAAGTGGATCACTAGTTTCCAACCCCTGCAAATCACTCCAGCCTTCCCAGAAGTGGGAAGCAGCTAATCCTGCTCTGTTTCTATCATTGTTACTATATTTCCAGAGGTATGTTGACATTAGAAAGCAATGCTAATGAAATATTTTACAACAAATAACTGTCCTATGTGCACATTAATTAATGGTGCCTTTCCTCAGAGTTCTCAATTCATTTAGTTTGAAGGATGATATTGGTGGTTGTTTCTTTTAGGACTATTATTGGTGATAGAGATGGTATTAGTCTAGAGCCAGTATTTTGAAAAGTAATGTTGTAAATATGATACAATTCTAGAAAAGGACGCATTGTTCTAAATCACTAGTACAATACCAGAATGTTTTCGTTCACCTGGCAAAGCTAGCATTAGAATGGGATCTGTTTGTAGTTTTCATTTCTGTCCTTTCATTTCTTTTTGTAAACTGGCCTGCAATGATAACAGATTAAGAATTAAATGAGATAATTATATGATAAAGTCTAAAAGTATTGAGTGTCCATTAATCATCCTTACTGTACTCACTATGTGGTGTGATTTGACAAATTCTTAGGTTCACAGTACCCATCCTTCATGGTGCTTCCTTATTGTGAATAACTGTACAGCAAAATTAAGGTCTATAAAATGGTGTGAAATATTCTCTATACTAACAATGTTATCCCAGTCTGACCAAGGAAATCCTGGGCTCGATAGAAACAAAATGAGTTATCATGCACATGGGACCACTGGAAAGAGGCATGCAGTAAGATGTTCTTACTGTGCCTTACATAGCAATAGAGTGCTGTGTTTCTTCTGACACCTCACATCCTTTAAGATGCCCAGACTACACAGCCAACTAGATTTCCTCTAGTCTCTAGAGCATCAGTTCTCAACCTTCCTAATACCAAGACCCATCAATACAATATCTCATGTTGTGGTGACCCCCAACAATAAAATTAATTTATTGCTACCTTATAACCGTAATTTTGCTGCTGTTATGAACCATGATGTAAATAGCTGATGTATGGTACATCTTATATGTGACCTGAGTTCTTGTAGGTCACAATGCTAGAGGTTGTCAATACCTTTGCAACAGAAAAGCCATAGAACCTATCACTTAGAGACGGTGTTTGTTAGGAATCTGACGATCCAGTATATCAGATTCTGAACTAGTACAAACTGCCTAGGAGATGCTTTTAAATAAAGTTTAAATTGAACTTGAATGAACATAGGCATATAGAAAATTTAAATTGTATTGCACAGAGTTCCAGATTTTCTACCTTGTGAGCTGCTGTCATATCTCATTTTTATTTAATACCTATACTTTTAGGGAATTCATGTATATAATGATAAACTTAAAACAAGTGAGCACTTACTATAATGGTTTCAACATTAGTTGATGACAACACACTGTACAAGTCTTTGAATGAGACAGAACAGATAGTGTGCCATCAAACACACTAAAGCGTTTTGGTTCTTAAGGTGGTTCAGGCTTGGGGAAGTCAAACTTTTATATGGGCTAGGCAAAATGATGGTCTATCCAGACTCACCTTTCAGCTAACACACTTAGCATGGAGACACAGATGGATGGGAAAGATGACCCTGACCCACATAAGACCCGCATTCCTGTGCAAGGATAGAAGCATGACAATCAGGAAATGATGGTTGTTAGTTACAGAAAATGCATTATTGTGAAAACCAGGGGCAAAGTGCTTATGAGAGGAAGTGATTGGATTATGGGGGATGAGAATAAGGATAGATCATGCCTACTGAGTAAATTGCTGTGATTTATAAGACAAAGGCTATAGTGATATCTTGGCCCATTAGTGACTAGATTCATTTCACAAACAATCCTAAATCAGAATGTGACAGTTTACGGGGAGACAAACCATGTCTCCCAACGATGCTTATACCTTACTGAGCTTTCAGACTGGTGTTGTTTGAGCTCTTCATAGCTTTGCCCTTTTGGGCTTCCTTTATTTTAGTGCTTAGCATTCCTAATGGTTATTTTGTGTTTTCTTTTATATGTGACTACAGTATTAGTTCATCACACACTGTAGTAGCAGAAGAAATTAATGCTGGTATACTCTATTAGGTATTTTGACACTTTGATAAATTCTACAAGAAAGTTACCTAAAAGCCCTTAAGATATTTGAGCACTTATATAATTTAAAAGATAATAAAGTAATTACTTGATTATAAAGGATGATCTTTTGATATTTTTATATTTCTTTTAGATTCTGATAAATTAAATACTTATTTTTGCATTTCTTCAGCAGAATACACATTGTTATATACAAATACTATACTCTTATATTTGTTATAAATATTTAATTTCATTTAGTGGCTTTTATTTAGGAATCCTAATCTTTTATAGCTCTAGGTGATGAAATGTAAAACTCTTCACAGAAGTAGTTGACATGGGTTACTTTTTGTAAACCAGGCAATTTTATCATACAACTTGCTGAAAAAGCAAATGTAGGTTAGAGTGATTATTTATAATTTTGATTTATAATAGTGACTATTTCTCAGATGGAAAAACCTATGGAGGAACAACTTCAGAGAGTTCAAGAAATGACATTTCAACACAGGTCTCCAACGGGCTGGATAGATTGCTTTAAAAATATGTTTGATCAATGTATGGCACATAAAATATTTAGTTGCATGTGTGGGCAGATGTGTCATGAGTGATTTCTGAATGTCATGTTTCTTTCCGCTCTGCTTGGGGTAGCTACCACTCCCTGGTGAGTGCTTTGATTGCTTTCATTAAAGGAATGGTTGCAGGGTTGACATTTTACAGTAAGAGATTAAAACGACAGAGCCAGGCATTTTACTTCCTCCCTAACAAATATACAGATGTACTGGTGAGTCAAGGTCTTTCTTGGAGCGGGTTCTGGATCTGTCCTTAGCTGTGACTTGAAAATGTATACTGTAGACCAAGAAGATATAGATGTATTTTCTTGAAAATATTTCCAAAACCAAACTAACATCAGTATAGAAACAAACCCAAAATGACCATCTTTCAGTCAGAAAAATTTGCAATAATTGCTTATGGTGTCAGAGCAGTAAGGTGAAGAACTTGTCTGATAGGAAACCTGTCTCAAAATGTCTCTCAGCAGCTCTGAGCTTAGACATATCAGAGGGACAAATCATCTAGGTTTCAGATGTAATTGTTTGATGTAATTGTTTCATGGAGCAAGTAGGACTTGGGGGCTTCTCCCTCTGTGAGTGGGATTAAGGTCCCTATAAAAGAGACCTCAGACAACTCATTTAGCTTGCCCTTTTGCTTTCTAGAATATAAGGACATAACACTTCAAGTATGAAGTAGGTATCAGGAGCCATAATCTACAGTAACCTCTTCTACTTCATGATAATAATCTATGATGTTTGGATTTTTGCCCAGGAGATTCTCAAAAGATTTGAGTAGTACCCTCAAAGACTCTGAATCTTCAGGCCCGCATTTCCTCATTCACTTTCAATGTAAAATCAGGATTTATTTTGCATTTCAATGCTAGTATTAAAGTGCATCAATATATTACATGGACTAAATTTTCCACCCAAATTCCACCATACACCTTCTGTTGTTATGCTTAGACTAAATAACTAATAAAGAACACATATTTCTTTACTCCTAATAGTTCTTGAGGATGAAAAGTAAAAGAAAGTAACACTCAAATATTTGGTCATCTTGTGAGGGCTGCATTCCCTGGGGAGGAGAAAGGCTACATCTTCACAAGATGGGAGGCTGAAGGGCAGATTAACTGAATGCTCCCTGCAGCTTCTTGTATTTGATCCTTAAACCCACTCATGATATGAGGATCTCCCATGACCTCCCTTCATCTTTTAAAGGCCATTCTTCTTAGTATCGTACCTTGGCGATGTTTCAAAGCCTAAATTTTAAAGGAACACAGTCAAAACATAGCAATGCTCTATATATCTATCTGTTGAAATAGACTTGGGTCTCTTTAAAGTGTGTTATTCACTTGCACTCCACACACCCGCCTTATTGATGGCATCTCAGTGTATAAGGAATTATCTAAATGTTTAAGTCATTTTCCCAGAGCCTGTGAAATTCAATATCATGGTACCAGCCAATTTTATTGTGTTAATAGTGGCTTGAGTTGATTCATATCAAGCATTTATTTCTTCCTCAGAGACCTGAGTTTGCTGAACTCCTCCCCTCAGTTGTACCATCCTGTTATTTAAAACCATGAACTCAAGTTCTCCAGTGTAGAGATCAAGCACTCTATAACTAGGTTTCAAAGTTACTCTTTGGGGATTGTTTCTGCTGTTTAATTTCATGAATGCTGCTCTTTCTGTAACACTTCTATTTCCTGAGTTTAGAAATTCTGGATCTTTCCTGAACTGCATGATTCCCTGGCAGCCCAGCAGGCATTATGGGCTCATTTCCAGTGCAATATATCTGAAACCTTTGCAGAGAAATCCTAAGCAGCAATGTCTTGGTGTTGTGGTGTACAGGAGTGGAGAAGAATATTAAATCATATTTAATGTGCTGGTTAGTTTTATGTCAGCTTGACACAGGCTGAAGTCATCTGAGAGGATGAAGCCTCAATTAAGAAAATGCCTCCCTAAATTACTACTGTAAAGCATTTTCTAAATTAATGATTGGTGGTTCAGGAAGGATCAGAGCAGTGTGGCTGGTCCATCTCTGTGCTGGTGGTTCTGGGTTCTATAAGAAAGCAGGCTAGGTAAGCTTTGTGGAGCAATCCAGTAAGAAGCACCCCTCTATGGCCTCTGCATCAGCTCCTGCTTCCAGGTCCCTGCCCTGTTTCAACTCCTGTCCTGACTTCCTTCAGTGACAAACAGCAATACGGAAGTGGAAGCCACATAAATCATTTCCTCCCTAAGCTACTGTAGTATTTCAGCACAGTAATAGAAATCCTAAGACATTTAACAGTGAAAAGGGATGTATAAAATAACACATAGGAAGGAAGTTAAGCATGTGAATACAGGAATCCAATTCTGTTTCTATAGATTTATTTGTGTCATTGTTGCTTGGATATAATTTCTCAACATAGAAGTCTCACTAACCCTGCCCTTCTGAGTTTAAACCTTCCTCTTTACCCCAGGCCTAGCTGTAGCCCTACCTTTGTGAAACTACCTCAACTGCCAGTTCTGCTTACATTACCAACATTACCTTTGCTCCTTCCTGCTAGATGGTTTGTATTTTCTAGTTAACCTTTGCATCGACTCTGTTCTTCATCACATCTCACTAACTGACACCATAGTACCAACCCATAGAACATATCTGGTTTTTACCCTTAAAAATGCTATCAAGTATAGGCATGATAGTGAAACTGAAGTCAAATGTGTTGTCATTCTAACAAGATTGTAGAGCTTGTTACTCTTCATTGATTAGAAATTATTTAAGGAAAGTGAGGTCTCATGCTCATTATATCTTCTCAGTGTGGATATAGTAGTACATGGCCAGTGATGATTGCTAGTTTGGATTTAAACATTTAAATTGGGACAAATGACCTGGCAGTATTGTTACCTTCATCCCATGTCAAAGGCTTCTCAGTTTTCTCCTCTCCCTTCTGACTCTAGTTGTTTTGCAAACTGAACACGCTCAGGACTCAGGATGGCTCATGAATATATCAGAGGTTCATATGTATAGTAAAGACCAGAGTGACTACTCTATCTCATTCTACCCCTCAATGAGAACACAAAATGGATGCAGTTTGCATTCCCATGGTGATATTTTAAATAATGCCAGCCTTTTATAATAGTTACCATCTATGATTTTTGCCTCTTTCAATGGTTAACTATCCCTGTAAGAGTCTTCTTAAAACAGCTGTGTCAAGTTATTTACTTTTCAATGAGATATTTAGAAATGTTAGGTCGAATTTAAATATCATGTGTTATGATTTTAATTAATTATTGGTATGTGAGAGTCATTTGTGTATAGCCATTAGGTTTTTAAAATTCCAGTCTTATGATTAACTTTCTGCACATTTATGATCTGTAAATGAATGTAAAATTAATTCATGTGATTATTCATATTCCATGGTCCTTTCTTTTATACTGTATCACGTACTAATGTGACAGAGTAATAGATTTCCTATTGTTGTAGCTCCTGAGGGTCCTCCTGAAAATGTGCATGTGGTCGCAACATCCCCGTTTGGTATCAATATCAGCTGGAGTGAACCTGCCGTCATAACTGGACCAACATTCTACCTGATTGATGTCAAATCGGTAAGGCATGTCTTACCTACTCTGAAAGGCAGGATTAATCACAATATAGATCACAGTTCATGATTTAGATTATTTACCCAGAGGCTAATTTTATAGCATGATGCTTAGACCTTATATAGATTGTTCAACTTAGGCTGTAGATCATGCAGTTACTAACTTCTCAACAACAGTATTCTTAATCTAGTGCTTGTTTCTTTTATTCTCAGGCCAAAGGTTATGCATATATTAGAAAGCCGATATATTTTATTTAAAATACAGTAGAAGGGTCTTTTAGCACAGAATGAGAAAGAAGAGGCATTCAGATAAGACCTAAAGAGCTAAATTTTTTAAAAATTTCAGAACATGAAGGAGAAATGAGAACAGAAGTATCAAAGAATAGTAATCTTTTTTTCAAAACAAGTAAATATAACCACCACATGCCATGGCCTTCAAAACTTGGTGTACTGAGACATGGCTAGACCCATGGTTTGGACACTGAGTTTTATGATCATAGTGCCACTGAATAACTGAAACAATGGTGTGGTAAGATTTTTACCATACTGGCAGGCTGGTTGCTTGATGAGATGGTTTGTACTGTGCATTTGGGATGGTGTAGGTCAGGAAACTGTAAGAATGAATGGGTCAAAAAACAGAGAGAGAGAGAGAGAGAGAGAGA
>NW_022196910.1:34723522-34729998 GCF_008632895.1 Mastomys coucha | reverse complement strand
GGGAGGGAGGGAGGGAGGGAGAAATATAGCAAATGGTCCAGATGAGAAGTAATTTAAGTCTGTTAATTTACTAAATTATTGATTTATCTATTAATAAATAAAATAACTTACATTATTTACAATTAAGATTGTTGAAAACTCTCCTAGCATTCATCGTGGTGAGTGTAAAGATGGATTGGGAGGACTGTAAGATGTGCTACATGGAAAGCAGCAAGGAGGAATAGATCTGAGAAGAGAAGCAATGAGTCCAATGTAGAGATGAGTTTGAGAAGCCTGGTAGTGAATCTGCCCCATGCAGCTGCATTAGCAGGACTGCATGCATGTGTAGAGCTCACAGGAGAAAAGGCATTGTTATTATAATAAAATAATGTATATTCTAGGGCCAGATGAGACTAACCATGGGACAGGAAAATATATTAATTCTTTAAAGGAGATGCTTCTGTCTCAAAATCCCTGCTATCATTAAAAACAAATGAGATTTTAATGCCTTCTTTCATACATTCTTCAGTTCTTGCTTACTTTTTAGAGTATATTTGTGAAGATCTCAGTGCATTAGCCGATAAAGATAAATAATATAAATGCCCCGGGAATATGCATTTAATGCAAATTATAGAAAGATAATTATAAATGATTCTTCATGAAAGAAGGAAATTACCCTTGGAATTTGGCTATGATTAAAGAAAAGAAAGTGAAAAAGTTTTAGCATGATTTTGTGATCTCATTGTTACAACTATCTAACCAAATTTTATCTCAATGGCCAGGTAGCTCTGGAACTTGAGGGATTCATCTGAACTCTGAAAAATTTACCTCATGTTAGTAAAACTCACTCTGTAGTAATCAGGGAAGCAGCACAAAGCAGAAGCCAAGAGAGTGATTCCTGGGCTCCTCATCCTCCCTTACAGGGCTGACTGTTTATTATCCCTGGAGAGTTATTTTGCAGCATGAATAAGAGCCTAATCACAGGGGAAAAAATCAAAATCCATATTTTATAGGAATTTAAGTTTTAACAACTAATTAGGTACTCATATATTTTGTACCATGGGTATTGTGCTCAATGAATTGAAACCATTTTAGAGAAGTGGGCCACCTCTCTCCAATGCTTTGTGTAACGAATTAGGATTTTTACTGCAATTCTGGTTATTTATAGCCATTTAGTGTCTTTCTCATGACAGCATCTACTTTAAGTTAACAGCCCCTACAAACCAAAACTTAAAGAAACAATTAAGTAACTCCAAAGTCATCTCTCAGTGTTTCAAAGGGTGGGCAAGTTAAAAATTATCTTCATAATGCTGACCATATACAAAACCTGTAATATTCAGTACAGTTACTAGGCACTAATATGCATGGACTAATGTTCTCATGTCTGTGTCAGGAAAAACCCTTCTAAACTTGTACATGGTGCGTGGGGGGGAGTCTGCACGCGTGCACACGCGTACACACTTGTGGAGGTCAGAGGTCAACAGTGGTGTCTTGAGTCACTCTCTACCTTATGTTTGGAGATGTGATCAGTCTCTGAACCTGTATCTTGCAGTTTTCTGGGTGGTTTCCAGAAGAACTGTAGAGATCGCACTCTTTTGTTCTCCTGTCCTAGTGCTGGGATAACAGATGTAGCCTGTCCTCCCTAACTTTTATATAGATGCTAGGGATCCAGATTTCCATGCCTGGATAACCAGAATTTACAGACGATGCCATGTATCCTTCTATTTAATACTAAAACCTTAGTCACGTTTAATGTCTAGAATGATGGGAAAATTTCCCACCCAAGACGAACTATATTTGAACCAAACATGTATATATTTTTACCACATTTAATATACCAAAGATACTCATTTGTGCAGGAGTTTTGACTATATTTATAGTTAGTTGTGTCCATAACCATTGTTACACCTAAAACTGATAGGTTAGAATTAACCTGTACTTATGACCAGAATTTTTAAGTGACTATGCATGCAATAAGAATTAGTAACAAAAGAGGCTGAAGGGGAATGAGTCTGGAGAATGGGGAAGGGTTATGAAAGGGTTTGGAGTGAAGGAAGGTGAGGGAGAAGTGTTGTAATATAATCTCAAGAATAAAAAATTTAAATAAAAATTAGAAAAAGAAAAACTTAAAAGGGCAGGATATATCAGTGTACATTTCAAAATGAAGCTGTCCTCTCAAAACTATGATTTAGTTATAAAATACATAAATATAACTTAAATATTAATATCTTCTGAATTGTGTTACAAAGCATAATTTTCAAAGTTATTTCAAAATATATCAAAATCTCCACTCCCAACTTCTTAAGGTCTATTATTTATAAATTCTCAAAAAGGCAGTATAATTCAATAGTATCACCCTAGTAGTAAGTAAGACAGCATATGTGGCTAGGCAAATGGAATTAATTGACCAGTTTAGAATTTGAATTTTGGGTGACTTGGACCCATATGTTTTCTTCTATTAACTGTTGAAGTAGAAAACAATTTTATTGACTCCAAAAGTGACTTTTTCTTATTCATTTGATAGTTTGGTTGATCATGATGAGTTGATTACATTCTCTAACTTTCAACTATTAAAATAATTGTGAATGAATTCATTGTTATAGTACTTTGGATTTCTTGGAGCAACTTGACTTTAAAGTAGATGATTAAATATTGGCCAGATTAGTATGACTTAGCTTTGGGTTGTTATCTTCTCTAACCACTAACTACTTTTTCCCCATAGGTAGATAATGACAATTTTAATATTTCTTTCGTGAAGTCAAATGAAGAAAACAAAACCACAGAGATTAATGACTTAGAAGTATTCACAAGGTATTCCGTGGTGATCACGGCCTTTGTTGGAAATATTAGTGGGGCATACACAGATGGGAAGTCAAGTTCAGAAGTGATAATTACAACTTTAGAATCAGGTAAGGAGTATATCTCACCATTCCTAACAATCACCTGCAACTTGACCACTGTTTTTTCTTCAGCTCCTCACACTCTTCTCAAGAAAGGATGGGTGCTTTGAGACATTGATAGAACATTTTTTTAAAAATAAACAAATTCAATAACAGTGCAGTTGACAATATAAGGATGGCTTACTTACACTTTTAGGTAATGCATAAGTACCTTCTCCTCTCATATTCTGAGATTCTATTCCTTTCTCCTTTACTACCAACTATCAAAGGGATCGTCTATATTTTGCTTTCCCTTTTCACTTTTTTTTCCTCACATTTCTCTGTGAAGAAAGGTTTGGTGAATAAACTCATGTGTACACCACAAAACATGGCTGGTCAAATCCTATTTGTGTCATCTTGCGCTAGGACAGTGGCTCTCAACCTTTGGTGGTGTGACCCCATTCACAGGGATCACATATTAGAAACCTAGCATATCAGATCTTTACAATACATAACAGTAGCAAAATGACAGTTAAAAAGTTCAAATGAAATAATTTTATGGTTGGGGGTCAGCACAACATGAGGAACTGTATTAAAAGGTGGGCAGCAGCATCATAAAGGTTGAGAACTGCTACCTTAGGAGGTAATTAATGGCATATTAAAAAGAGAGGAGGAAAAAAAAAAGCTCTGTCAATTGAATTCATTATGTAAATCTGTGCGTAATTTGGGGATAGGAAATTGTTGCCAACATTGAAAGAATCCCTTGCCTTATCCAACTTTAAGCCTAATCCTCAATTTACAGAAACACATTCTACAAATAAAAGGATATACATCCTAAGTAATGTAAATGTGTAAAAGCAAGTGGAAAAACATGTTTAACCCAAACTAAGCTTTATTTTACCTATAAAACTTTTTACTTAACATACATGTTTTGCTGTAATTTTCTGCTTGTCTTTCTTTCTTTTAAGATTTATTTATTTTTATGTGTATGAGTACATTATAGCTATACAGATGGCCATGAGCTCTGGCCCCACTCGCTCCGGTGTAATACACTGTAGCTGTCTTCAGATGTTTCAGAAGAGGGCGTCAGATCTTATTATGGGTGGTTGTGAGCCACTATGTGGTTGCTGGGATCCAAACTCATGACCTTCGGAAGAGCAGTCAGTGCCCTTACCAACTGAGCCATCTCGCCAGCCCTCTGCTTGTCTTTCTTACTCACAATTATTTAGCCAAATTTGAGAGGTGCTCTGAGATTCCATCTGGCAAGAAGAGTGAAGTTAACAAAGCTTGAGAGTCTGCACCATGAGGCTGCACCTCAAGACTTCCTCACTGAAAATGTTTGAAAAGAAAGCTTTCTCATATCATTCTGATTACAAGAATGTTCAAATTCGTTTGATGGTGTGATATAAAGAACAGTAACTTTATGATCTTCAAATTATAATTTCTCATGTATCATTTTATTTTGTAATTTGTTACAACTAGTGACATACAAAGTGAGTAGTTTGTTTTGTTTTAGTAGGGGAGTATTTTATCGGCACAGAGTATTAATTAATGGTACAGAGTTTTGATTTCATTTTGACAATTGCTCATGTGTACATACTCTGATCATAGGCAATTTCTTTAACCCCACCTTCCTGATTGGCCTTTTTTCTAAAATAGTCTTCTAAAAGAAAAAAAATACTTTTTCCTTAATTTTTAAAACTAGTTCTTTAAGGATTCCATACAATGAGTTTTGACTGTATTTACCTCTGATGCCCCAGCTCTTCTTACATACACCCCGTTCCCTTCTTACCAGTCTTCTACCTCCATCCTATCAAGGACAATTTGTGTTGCCCAAATATTCTTGGGTGTATGGCCTTCTTCTGGAGGGCACTCAACTTATTATAACCCACAATTTAAGAGAAAACTGACCTTTTCTTGCAGGAAGCCTAACTGTTGTCTATGGCTCCTTGGATAGGGTGGAATTTCGTGCCCAACCCTCCTGTTCATGTTGTAATTTGGTCCGACTTGGCATTTCACAGGTCTTTACATGCTACCACAACTAATATAGGTCCATATCTGCAACTGCCCTGCTGTGTTTTTATTTCAGCAAAAGAATGAACTAGAATATTAGACATTTCAGCAATTAAAAAGTCCAATTAGAAAATCATCAAAAGATATAAAGGGACATTCCATCCATCAGGAGGTATGGTCAGCAAATAAGCACACAGTATGATAAATTTTCAAGTCTATTCACCCTAGATAAATGCAAAGTAATCCACATTATCATGTAACCATTCATCTACTGAAACAGAATTGCATAATAATTTTTAAAGTGGTGATAATACCAAATAGTAGCAAAGATATAGAGTGAGTGCTGACACGTGCCAGTTGGGAATATTAAGTAGTGCAGACACACGGAAAAAAAAAAATGAAACAAACCATGTATTTCCCATATGGCTGAGCAATTAATTGTCAACAATGGTCATAAGGAATCAAAAACTTTTGTGTATATACACATGGGTCGTAATGTCAGCCTTACTGGCAATAAAAATAAACTGGAAGCAGCAAAGATGTCTTTCCATGTTAAATGATTCCTGCTGAATGACAAAAATCAAACACTTCTCGGTGACAAACAGAGCTGCTGTCCCTTTCTCTTATGGCTGGATACTTTGCAATTAGGAAGATGACTCAGGTGGTACAGATACTTCTCACCAAGACTCAAGACCAGAATTCCATCCCAGGGGCCCACATGTGGGAACACCAGGACAAAAATCCTGCAAGTTGTTCTCTGCCTTCTGCATGCTCATCATGATACCCACATGATCTCTGACAGAGAGAGGGAGCGAGAGAGAGACAGAGACAGAGACAGAGACAGACAGACAGAGATAGACAGAGACAGAGAGACAGATCGAGGCAGAGAGACAGGGAGAGATAGAGAGACAGAGAGACAGAAAGACAGTGAGAATTTTTTGAAGATGGTGAAGTATTGGTTCATATAAATCCTAGTGAACTAAAATCTATGGCACTTTTGTTTCACTGAGACTGACAAGACAGCAAAGATAAGGACCAATTGCATTTATATAGAGGCATGTGGTGAGATACAAAGGCACAGAAGGGCAGAGCCTCTTTAAATGAAGGGTTGGTGTTAGCTCTTCCATGTTAGTGTTTACAGGATCCCCATACATGTCTTACGATTCCATAAAAGTAAAGCTCACACAAAACAGTGAAAAGGCAATGAAATCAGAATAAGGTCTGTTGTCTTGCAAACAGTATCGGCTCCATGCCTGTCATCTGCCTTGACACTGAATAAAGCCATACACCATGTCATCATTGGGAACTCCATGAAGGTTAATGTGGGGCTTTGATCCTCTTGGGATGACTTCCTCTGAATCTGTGTTATTTTTTTAATAAAATGGTGGGGAAGTCAAGGAAGCACATTCTCTGTGATTCTGTGGAAGATGAGCTGAGATGCAATGGGAGGGGCTCAGTCTAATGTCCAGTGCTAAGCACAGAGCGCACGCACAAGGCACATAGACCAACTGCAGTAACACAGGAATTTCTGGAAAATAAAGTCAATGCTTGACCATTTTCTAATGTCCATAATACATGGTTTATATAGCTTGTGTCACTAGTCTT
>NW_022196910.1:34719303-34723512 GCF_008632895.1 Mastomys coucha | reverse complement strand
TTTGGTTTGTCGAGACAGGGTTTCTCCATGTAGCCCTGGCTGGCCTTGAACTCAGAAATCCACCTGCCTCTGCCTCCCAAGTGCTGGTAATAAAGGCATGCACCACCACTGCCCAACTGTCACTAGTCTTTTAAAACAGATGTTTGAAGGAAAAACATTTTTATATTGAGATAAAACTGTACATTTAAAATTATGATTGCCAACAATTTTTTTCAGTGCCCAAGGACCCACCTAATAATATGACATTTCAGAAGATACCCGATGAAGTAACAAAGTTTCAGTTAACATTCCTGCCGCCTTCCCAGCCCAATGGCAATATCCAAGTGTATCAAGCATTGGTTTACCGAGAAGACGATCCTACTGCCGTCCAGATTCACAACCTCAGCATTGTCCAGAAGACGGACACGTCCGTCATTGCACTGCTTGAAGGCCTGAAGGGTGGACACACGTACAACATCAGCGTAAGCAACCACGGCTTGTAACTGTTTACTAGGGGCCTAAGTCAGTTTACAAAGTCAGCCCTCCAAAATACAGCCTATCGCATGCCACATCCCAGCCTATTCCCAACTAAAATCTAGAAAGTGCTATTAGGTAAGCACCCTGAAAAAAAAAAACAAAAACAAGCAAAAAACAAAACAAAACAAAATGGGCACATAGGAATAAAGAGGAGAGAGAATTCACATTAAACACAAAAGAACTGATGCACAGAACTAGAGCTGCCTGAAAGAAAACTATAATTGAAACCTAGGAAGGCTCATTTTGAAGAAAACGGCAGGATGAGATCATTTTGCTCCTCTGAATCCTTTTCTTCCTGTTGATGTGTTAACATTAATTTTGTAAAGGATGTAAGATGTACAAAAAATGTGTGCAAGTTCACATGCATGAACAGATACCCAAATTATTTCATCCTGTACTTCCCTTGGTCACATCTTAGGAATTATAAACAAAATTGTTTTGGTTCTGGAAAAAAAAAAAAACCCTAGCAGCATCCAATATAACAATCCATAGAATAGCTTCCCAACTCAGCAATTATTCAAAATTATCAACCAAGTTATAAAAATATTGTTATCAAAACATAAGTATATCCTTTGCTTCTATTTTGTATCTTACTGGGTAAGGTTCTTGCTGCAATTCCGGTCAAGCAGACCAGTTTTATGAAGCATCTATTAGAAGATGAATGGGCATTTGAACCTGAGTTCACATCCTAGCTTCTGTGTCCATCTAGAAAGCTTCTGCAAATGTGTGACTTAGCTTTTGCAAGGGAAAAGTAGCAGACAGGAGTGATAACTTCTTGAAAAACATCTTGTGGGGAATACCTATTTGTAGTGATGGTATAGAGAGGAATACTGCATCAATTTGGCTTTTGAGAATAAGAGAAGTAAGAAATAAAATAAAATACAGCTGATCTATAAAGAAAAATATAACTACTTGCAGATTACAATATAAACATCTCAGGATATTAATGTTTATCAAGAATGTATATATTTTAAAAACTTCTATGTATCTTGCTGTTTTAAAAAGGACTGTCCATTTTTTTCTTTTTCACTCATCAGCACAGTTAAAGTTATGTCATTAAAAAAAAATCATCACTTAATTTGAATAGTCCCTTTTATAAAGTTACAAAAGACACATTTTTCTTTTTGTTATTTTAGCTGAATTTCATGGAATTGCTCTATTCAATATAGCAACCATATACTATACATCATTATAGTTTAATTTGACAAAAATATTTCCAAATTATTAACACAAAATATTATAAAGACTATATTGCATATGACAAATTGTGCTCACTAAGTGGAGAGAAGCTAGGCCCCCACTGTCGCTTGTCTTTCATTCAGCTAAGGTGACGGCAAGGACTCGGGGTCCTCAGCTTCCCGAGCACAAAACTAATTGAAAGAATTCACGTTTGTGTAAATCACCCTCTGTGTACACAAACAGAAATGTTTTATGTGTATATGCTGCATTATGCTGGTTATGCATCAGATACTTTGGGGCAGGGGTGAAGAAGGGCATAAAGGCCAACTTTCAGGAGGATGATTTAATACAGGAAAATGGGGAGGCGGGAGGAATTGGGTTTCATCTAAGAAGCAAGAAGAAGATCTTGAATATGGATTTAAAGGAGGGCGAAAGGTGCTAGCGACAGAGAGAAGTAACAGATGTTAGAGTAGAGGGAGAGGTGGTATAAGGACTGGTGGTTTTCTACTCTGTCCCTCCTGTGCATTCAAATGGCAGTGCAGCCTTCCTGGTCTTGGTGATAGGGACTTTGGGACAGTTTAGCATTTAGTCTCAGGACCAGGTGCCAGAATATCAGTTGTAAGAAATTCTTGATTGTTAATGTTCTTCAAACCTCAAAGGAATTAAATTGGTTTGAGAGAATATAATTAATTGCCAGCATACAATTGTTTGTAGAAAAGGGATCATTTTTTCTTTTTTATGGGATATTTTATTTATTTACACTTCAAATGCAATCCTATTTCCTGTTTTCCCCTCCAGAACTCTCCTATCCCATCCTCCCTTCCCCTGCTTCTATGAGGGTGCTCCCCCACCCACCCACCCACTCCTGCCTCCCTGCCCTGGAATTTCCCTACACTGGGGCATTGAGCCTTCATAGGACTAAAGGCTTCTCTTCCCATTGATGCCAGACAATGCCATCCTCTGCAACATATGCAGCTGGAGCCATGGGTCCCTCCTTGTGTTGTACTCTTTGGTTGGTGGTTTAGTCCCTGGCAGTTCTGGGGTGTCTGGTTGGTTGATATTGTTGTTCTTCCTATGGGGTTGAAAACCCCTTCAGCTCCTTCACCCAATGGAGGAGTTAGAGAAAGGACTGAAGGAGCTGAAGAGGGGTCATTTTAAATGTTGTTTTTAACTATGTGCACTTACACATTCATAGAAAGGAAGCTCGGAGTCATGATAAAATCTGTCTTTGTTCTAGGTTTATGCTATCAACAGTGCAGGCGCTGGGCCCAAAGTGCAGATGCGCATAACCATGGATATTAAAGGTATAAAGAGCTGTCTTCCATTAAATTGCTCTTTCCTTAACCAGATGGTGATTGTAATCTGAGTTGCATGCAGTAGGCTAACCTTTATGTGGTGTTTATGCATGTGATGTGCATACATTAAGGAATAATGTGTGTATATTAAAAGTATAGTTTAAACATCTCAGTGATGACTTGAATTATTGTTGAAGAGGATGCTTGCCCTAAGGGTTGTCACCTAAACTTTATTTTTATTGGAAAGAGAGGTTTTGTTTTTGTTTTTTTGTTTTTTTTTTTTTTTAAATCACCTTTGCCTAGGCTGAGTAGACCTGCTCTCCTGAACCAATTTCTGTCCTAAAAGTTTAATTTTGCTTGGGTAGTTGTACAGTGACTACCATTAAATTCCCCAAGTGCAGCCACCCTTGTATTTTAACTCTAAACTCAACCTATGCCTTCACTATTCTGGCAGATATTTTAGTAAAATCCCCTTCTTGCAAATGACAACAAAACCCTAAAGAGGAATTTAAGTGCATTTGACCAGTAACTAACTGCCTGCCCACATATTAAAATCAAGTATTTTCTTGTGATGCCTCAATCACATAGGGGAGTACTAAAAATGAAAGAAATCAAAAGATCCCAAGATGTTTAAGAAGGCTCTTGTCCAGCCTTGACATAGTGTTGTTATGCTGTGTTTGGTTGATGCCCATGGGAGGATAGCTCTCTCCTGAAGGGAAGCAGAAGAAAAGAGGATCTCAGGGGCAGCAGGGGAAGGGAGAGATTGGGGGAGAATCTAAAGGTGGGGAGCAGGGGTTGTGGAAGTAGAAGGAAGAGGGAAGAAAAGAAAGCAACAATGGAATACTCTTTATGTATTTGTTGCAGGCTACCTGTAGCAGAATCCTAATAAGTATGTCTTTCTAAGGGAAGAATAATGTATCACTTTCTTAGGAAGGGGCAGTAGAGAAGAGGGGCTGGCACCTGGGCCTTTCAGGCTGTTTGGATAACTCTTGAGACTGAATCCTGGCTTTGGCCTTTTCACTTTGAAAAGCCTTCTCAACATGCATATGTCTAGAAAGTGCAGGCACTGTTAGCTCCTACCTCACAGTTTATTAATTCTGAAGACTAAGAATGAACATCTCTGAAAACTCCTTTATACAGTACCTGAAAACTGTTACTATCAAGAATATGAAATAGCCAGGAAGTGCTGGCACATGCCTTTAATCCCAGCACTTGGGAG
>NW_022196910.1:34692579-34719191 GCF_008632895.1 Mastomys coucha | reverse complement strand
AAAAAAAAAAAAAAAAAAAAAAACAGAAAAAAAAAGAATATGAAATCATCATTGTCAGAGGCAGTTTTACATTTTACCTCTTTATTAGTGACTAATCAAAATAGGTAGATTCTTATTTATACACATTATTTAGTTTCTTCAATAAATTCCTGGGAAGTGCACCTCAGTGGTTAAAAGCACCAGTTCTTTCAAAGATCCTGGGCTCAGTTCTCAGCACCTGTTAGAGGTGGACAATGACCTGTGCACTCCAGTTCTAGATCCCCACACTCCTTTTCTGATTCTGCAGGTCCCTACATGCATGTGGTGCACATATGCACAAGCAAGCACATACACATATATACTTTAATTTTTTTGGCAAATACACTTTGATTTTGATCCATGTCTTTAAACATCAAGTAAATGAGGAGTTAATCACCACCCCTAAATGATTCCTCTTCCCTCCCACAAACTCACCTCTAGCAGGTCACAGGTAACCATTTCCCACCCATCTCCATATTTCTTTCTTGTGTTCCTTGCTCTCACCTCCAGTCTCATAGATGAAATAAGAACCACAGCTTGGCAACTCTCATATTTTCATCACGCATCCACACTCCCACCTGGACAGCTATCATTCCCGTCATGGATCCACACTCCCATCTGTACAGTCTATCTTTCAGCAGCTGCATAGAAAGGGCTTTCCTGCTCCTAACAAAGGCCAATTCTAAAAGTAGAAGTAAAAGCCATTTCTCATACTCATGTTCTAGCCTTCATGAAGGAGGCAGTCCCTTCTCTATCAATATTAAACATTAATACTTTAAATTAGTAATTCTATATCTTGGAATATACAAACACATACATTGTTTCAACTGTAATTTTCACAAAATAACTTCAGAATACACAAAAGAGAGATGGAAACTTACCATCTGAATTTATTTCCCTTTACTTGGTACAGACATGCATATATTCAAGTATAATATGCACAGTATCTTTATACTTTACCAAAATTTCTCATTTCACATGCTTCACCCATCTCCAAGCCAAAATGCTTATGACCTCCACTCTTCCTATCGCAGAGAGAGCATGGAAGTTGTGGTAGAGCCCCAGAGAGATAACTTCTCTTTACTGCTACATATGTACTCTTAGCTACATGGTCTATTGAATGAGAAGCAGGCTCGCTGACTTTTCATCTGACAGTTGGTATATAGTTAGATTGTGGCACCCAATAATGGGTTTACCAAGCTTTGTTCTTGGAGACTCTTAGTGGCCTTTACATCCAAAGGGTCTTGCCTTGTACTCCTGCTCTTTGCTTCTTCATTCGACACAGATTTTACTCTCAAATAACCTTATACATATCAAATCTCAGCCCAACTTTTACTTGTCAGAATGCAGAAGTGAGGTATCAACAACTATAAGGCTTGCTCTTGGATCTGAGGAGTACATCAGACTCAAGTCAAAAGGGTTTGGTTCAAACCTGGATACTCATCTTTTACTTCTGTTGCCCTATTTCTCCTCTTATTAAAAGGAAACAATATTGCAAATTTTGTGGCACTGTTGGAGGATTCTTTGTTTTTTAAGATTAAAGTAAGATTGAAGTTTGGATAAGAAACTTTCAAATGAGAAATATGTATGTGCATGTATATATACATGTGAACATATAAACAGCTATAAGAAGAAATGAAGCCAGAAGAAGTCCTAAAAGTACTGGCTAGAGGATGCTTTGTATTTGCTTATGGCAAAAATGTGAAGGATTATGCTATCTTAAAAATTATTCTAAAAATATCTACTAATGTTTAAAATGTATATCTCCTGGACTAGAGGGATAGATTGTTGGGTAAATTCTTTGCCACAGAAATGTGATGACCAGAGGTCAAGCTCCCAGTTCTCATGTAAAACTCAAGCAGATATAGAAGCTGGCTGTTATCTATCAACTCTGGGACAAGTTGGCTAACTAGATTTGCTGGATTCTTTCTGTTTTGAGTGAAATAAAGTTAAGAATATTTAAGGAGGACATGCAACATCAAATTCAGGCTGCCTCATGAATACATACACTCATACATACACACCTGCACACGTGTGTGCCAACACACACGTGTTACATATACATGACTTCCATGCACACATAGAATGCCCACTTCCTAATTGTACAGCTTAGAATCTCTTCTATGGAAATTAAAAGGCAAACAAACAAAGTTAACTGAGGTTAATTACTACAGAAAATGCTGAAAACTATAAGGAACATAAGTTCTTATGTTTGGACAGGTAGCTAAAGTAATATTATGTAGCTGTAATACATACCATAGTCATTCAGAAGCATGAGTTAGCACTGTACCTCTGTCTGGGGAAGACTCACACAAGAAACCAATAAGCAGGGTAATTCTAATGCAGGGTGTATCAATATTAGGAGAGTCAACAGTAAGAACTCTGTTATATATGGATCTGTGAAACTCTACCTTATAATGTGAACATTAACAAAAGGGAGACTATTACCCAGGTGGTTGACACAGAAGAACAATGAGCATGCTGCTGCTATGATGAGAAAAGTAGTTAATAAAACAGCTAATAAAATAACATAAACAAAAAAATTTTAGTGGGCTGGAGAAATGGCTTAGCAGTTAAGAGTACTTGGTTGATCTTCTAGGGTCTTGAGTTCAATTCCTAGCACCCACATGGTGGCTCACAAACATCTGTAATGAGATCTGATTCCTTCTTTCGATGGGCATGAAGACAGAGCCCTAATATACATAAAAGATGTTAATAAATAAGTCTTTGAAAAATGTTAGTGAGATGTAAATATTTTTGAAAATTATTTGCAAGAGCAATAAATTGAGTATTTTTAACACATGAAGAAGAGTTACATGTGTAAAAGTTGTACCTGGGATTCAATATCCCAGACAAGTCTCAAATACATAATTATACCTTCATGAGATAAATAATTATTACATAAATATTATATGTCTGGTGTACCCAAACACAACTGGTTTGATAGTTACACGTGCCATCACTTTATCTGTTACCTACATGAAATATGATTCTGAACTTCAAGTTTTCTGCTCAGGAAAAAAAATCATATACTCATATCTACTGTTTCTAGCTCCAGCACGACCAAAGACCAAGCCAATTCCTATTCATGATGCCACAGGAAAACTGCTTGTGACGTCAACAACCATTACAATCAGAATGCCAATATGCTACTACAATGATGACCACGGGCCAATCAGAAATGTGCAAGTCCTTGTGGCAGAGACAGGAGGTACCTCAGATTTTGCTCTACACCAGAAGATCGTGAAATGTGAATTGCTGAATGCTAAGAAAGTTTTACTCAAAATTAGCAAGTAAAGTTGATGCATGGTTTTAAGACAATTTAAGATTACCCAAAGAATATTAATATTATCAGTAATTATAGTAATAACTTATGTCCAAATTATTATATTCATGTTAGGAAAGGCCTAATCAAGATATGATCTGTTTATTGTATATACTGGTTGGATTGACTTGATTTTGGGAAGAGAGCCTTGATATCTTCTTTGCAAATATGAACATTAGTGACATCTGGCTGAAGGATAATTTTTGTTTACCTCAGTGGTTCTCAATCTTCCAAATGTTGTGCACTTTTAATACAGTTCCCCCTGTTGTGGTGGGCCTCCCCCCAATCATAGAATTATTTTGTTGCTACTTCCTTCATAAAAGTGATTTTTCTACTATTATGAAAGGTAATATAAACATCTGAAATGGAGGCTATTTGATATATGACCCCTGCAAAAGGAGTCACAACCCAAAAGTTAAGAACTGCTGGTCTATCTAATAAATCAGCTCCCACAACAGTATTTCAGAGTCCTGTGTCCAGGTTCATATGCTGAATTGTCCTGGTAGTTCATAGCATGACTCTTGATGCAGCTAGAGTTCATGATGGAATCACAAAGTGCTATACTGATGTGAAGATGCTTGTGCTGCGGTTTGTGATAGGTGTTCATTTCTCGCTCTACTAGCTCAACAAGATGGAAATGTGACAAAGTGGTATGATGCATATTTTAACAAAGCAAGGCCATATTTTACCAATGAAGGATTCCCTAATCCCCCTTGTATAGAGGGAAAGACGAAGTTCAGTGGTAATGAAGAAATCTATGTGATCGGTGCTGATAATGCCTGCATGATCCCTGGAAATGAGGAGAAAATTTGCAATGGACCTCTGAAACCCAAAAAGCAGTATTTGTAAGTATGTTTTATGTCAACCATTCACTACAGTACAAGTTTGTTAGGATATGCCACCTATCCATCCATCTACCCTTCCATCTTTCTGGTGAGCAAATGCTATCTCCTATGGATAGAGGGCCTGGTTGTTTAAACATTGGAAATGAAGAGATAGACAGAGCACCATTCATTGTTACAGACATACAGTATTATGGGAAAGGCATACAGTCTTGAAAGAAAGTGTGAGTTGATATGATAAGTTGTTTAAAGACAATATGAAAGGTATGGCACTGGAGAAGTTAAAAGGTATGAGAACTTAGTTATTTCTCTAATGAACATTTTGGTTGACATGTTGGAACTCAGTATTTTGCTTTTTCTTTTTTACTATAGTCGATGATATACAGGCTTTCAGAAACAGTTTCGTCATCTATCAGTTAATTACTGTTTCCTTTTAAGATGCTCATAGCAGTAGTTCTGTCTTTTATCCCATCAAGCATCTGAATTAGTGCTTTATTAAATTTTATTGAACACATTGTTATTTGTTTTCTATTTAATTGTTGATATAATGTCATAAAATAAAGCTACAATTTAGAAGAGAATTGTCTTAACCTTAATTCTTCAAAATATTTTAAAAATGCAGGTGCTCACCTTTCAGCATTCTAGTTAAAAATGTTATTAAATTCCTTATGAATTTTGTAGAATGAGGTATGATTATATGATTTAGAGAAATTGTGCAATTGAAAAATAATGTCTTATCATTTACTTTCAAGGTAATGAGTTTAAATTTGGGTTATTATTTGAACTAAATATAACAATTTTTATGATGATAAAATTTTATATTTACTGTTTTTTAAATTTTTTAATTGGTTATTTTGTTTATTTACATTTGAAATTTATTCCCCTTCCTGGGATTTCCTCTCCAAGAGTCCCCTATCCCAAGCACCATTCCTCCTGCCTCCACGAGGGTGCTCCCCTATCTACATGCCCACTCCTGCCTCACTGCCCTGGCACTCATGCCCTACACTTGGGCATCAAGTCTTCACAGGACCAAGGGCTTTCCCTCCTTTTGATGCCAGACAAGGCCATCCTCTGCTACATATGCAGCTGGAGCCATGGGTCCCTCCATGTGTACTCTTTGGTGGTTTAGTCCTGGAAGATCTGGGAGATCTGGATGGTTGATATTGTTGTTTTTCCTATGTTGCAAACCCCTTCAGCTCCTTCAGTACTTTCTCTAGCTCCTCCATTGGGGACTACCCCCATGTTCAATTCAATGGTTGGATGAGAGCATCCACCTCTCTATATGTCAGGAATCTGGCAGAGCCTCTCACGAGACAGCTATATAAGGCTCCTGTCATCAAGCACTTCTTGGCATCTATGATAGTGTCTGGGTTTGGTGGCTGCATATGGAATAGATTCACAGGTGGGGCAGTCTCTGGATGGCCTTTCCTTCATTTACTCTTATTGATTGTTTCTCTTGCAGATTCTTCTCATAATATATGTGATTATAAGAGCTTAATAATATCAGACAGTACATCATACACTGAAATTTATTTGTTGTACATATTTGAATGGCTTTGGTGTTTTAGTTTAAGTTTGGTTATTTCAGGTGTGTTCAAGGATTATCTTCTGTACTTTTTCTCTTCTTAACTTTAAAAATCAGTATGTATAACAGTATATAATGAAAATTAGAATGTGTTTGTAATTTGTGTATATGCGAACAAGACAACTTTATATAATCTGTCATTTGATTCTGTAAAATTTCTAAAAATAAGCTACAGATGCTACTATGCTTTAAATTAGTTACAGAATCCACAAATGGCTAATAACAAATGACTTTATCTAAATAAATCTATGAATGAAACTATCTGGTTAATGTTTTTCAAATACTGCTAATTCATGATTTTAGTCAAAATCATACTCATTGTCCTATCAAATTCAATGAGCCAAAGAGCAAGATAATTATTCACTTAATATAGATTATAGATTTTTCCTCATAGTAAGTTAGTCCTAAATTCTTGTCTTGTAATTTTATTTTTCTTGAATAAACTATTGCTTTTTAATAACTACTTGATAAAATATTTGGAAAAAGATAATAGGCCATGAAAATTGTTTTTCTTTTATAATTATAGACCAATTTCTTGAAAAATATTGACATAGATGTTCTCAAGAAAATACTTTTGAAAAAAGTTCAAGAAAACATCAAAAAATTATTCCCCCTGATCAAATAGGCTTCATCTCAAAGATATAGGGATAGTTCAACATATGTAAAACAATAAATGTAGCTTTTCACACAAATAGACTCAAGAACAGAAGCCACATTGTTACTTCCTTGGTTACATAAAAAGTCCTTTGACAAAATCAAGCATCTACAAATGATAAAACCCTGGTGAAAGTAGATATACAAGAGACATATGTCAATGTAATAAAAGAAATATATAGGGAGACCATAGTCAATATCATCAAAAATAAAATAAAACTTCAATGCATTTCCACTAATATTAGTAACATGACAGGTTGTCCACTCTCTCCATAGCTATTCATAGAGCAATAGAAGGGTCAGGAGATGGGGGAAGGATGCTGGAAGGAGGTGACCTGGAGCAGGACAGTGAACAGTGAATGAGATAAAGGGATACAAATAAGAAAGGAAAAAAGTCAAAATATCCTAATTTTTACATTATATGATTATATCCTTTAATGCACCATCAGAAAACTCCTAAAATTGATAAACAGCTTCAAAACCATCATCAGGCTCAATGTCCCAGTGTAGGGAAATGCTAGGAAGCTGAGGCAGGAGTGTGTGTGTAGATAGGGAAGCACCCTCATAGAAGAGGAGGGTGGGAGGGGAATAGGATAGGAGGATTAGAGAGGGCAAACCAAGAAAGGGGATAACATTCAAAATGTAAATAAATAAAATATCCAATAAAAATTGTGTGTGAAAAAAATCATCAAATTATCAGGGTACAAAAATCAGCACCCCAAAATCAGTAACCTTTCTATACACAAGCAGCAACATGTTTATAAAGAAATCAGGAAGCAATACTGCTCACTGTTGCCTACAAAATACCTTAGAATGAATCTTTATTTTTTTATAGGTTTAAATTTAGAGCCACAAATGTCATGGGACAATTTACGGACTCTGAGTACTCTGATCCAATTAAAACTTTAGGTAAGATTTCATAGATAATTTATTTATAATTTCTATCTTTCTTGTCTGTGTGAGTGTGCGTGCAGCATCTGTGCATGTGTATATGCATGTTTCCCTGGGTGAGGTGCATAGTTATACAGGTGAGGATGCATTTGTGTCCAGGTGCATGTGGAGGCTGGAGTGTCTCTCTCCATCACTGTCCACACTATTGATTGTGGTAGGGTCTCTTGCTGAGTTCAGAGCCGGCAGATTTTGCCTGTTGAAGCTGTCCACTTTGCTCCACAGATCTTGCATTGGGATTCCAGGCTACCATCATAATGGCTAAGCTTTTAACATGAACTCTGGGGATCCAAAATCTGGTGCATGCAAGTCAGACACTTTAGCCACCAAACTGTCTCTCCAGCCTTTATGTATGATCTCCGTGTGTTTGATGGTAGCAGTTATGAAGTGTTCAGTTAATACATGAAGCCATGGATTGATAGTCTTTTGTGTGAGTCTTTTTTAAAGTTAACCAACTTTTTAAAGGAAAATGATGTTTGCAATATTCTTTGAAAAGACTTTCTTCCACTATTCACATCTGGCTATAAACTTGGTTAAAGTGTTGGTTCTTTGATGATATTCTAAATAAAAAGGTATTTGGTGCTTTAAATATATAGTATAATATAATATAATATAATTAATATATATAATAAATATAAGGTCCTCATGATAAAGAAATCATCTGATAATTTTTCCCTAGAAAATTTCTCAAAACTACAACTTTTCTTTTCTCTTTTTCCCCTTTCTTTTCTTTTCCTTTCCTTTCTTTTCCTTTCCTTTCTTCTACTCTATTCAGCTTTTCAATCACATCCTCATAATATCAGTTGACACAATGTTAATCATTCCAGGAGTGAGAGACCCTGGGTTGAGTGTTAATTTTTACTCCAACTTACAAATGAGGGAACCGAGACCCACACTGTTTAAATCATTAAGTGTTTGGACAGGATGCCAGCATTTTAACCCAGGGTTTTATAACTATTGTGCTACAAATGAAGGTTTAATACCTGGATTTAAATCTTAGCTCTGTGACTTGGGATAATTTAATTCTTGTTCAAAATTTAAGAATATATTATTTTAAAGTAGTTTTGAAATTCTTAATAAAATAATATGTAAAGATTCAAAATTTTTAATGCTTATATTATTCAATGTTTAATGGCTTTTAAAGTTTTTGATTTATTTCTTTTATGGATATGAGTGGTTTTTGGGGGGGAGGGGTGTGTGTGTGTGTGTGTGTGTGTGTGTGTGTTTGTGTGTTCACATCATATGCATGTCTGGTGCCCTTGGAGGTCAGAAAAGGGTATCAGATTCCATGGAACTAGACTTACAGATGGTTGTGAACCATTATGGGGGTTCTCAAAACCAAACTTTTGTTGTCTGCAATGATAGCTTCTATTGGTGAGTTATAATAGCTTTTTTTGATGAGTTATAATCAAAAACTTCAAAAGGATTTTTACTTTATCAACTCCCTAGAATTTCACTCAAAGGATGACAGATTATTTTAAAATTTAGTTGTGTCAGGGCTCTAAAACCTCTAAGCTACCTAACAAAACAGTCAGGTGAATACATCTCTGGAATCTTATTTGAACATGTATAAAGTTTATGGATGGTGCTCTTCTTGATGATCCATCAGTACATCATGAGCTACAGCATAGTTCAGTGAGAACTGTAGGAACAGAACAGTGAATTGTCCCATCACTTTCAGAGGGTCTCATCAGATTGTAGAAGTGTTAGCTAGCTAAAGAACCAACCTCTGTCATATCTATGTAGAACAAAACATGCATACTTAAGAATGAAATCAAGAGATATGCTGCATACAGGTTTGTTTGAATAACAAATATCTTAGGTTAAAGTGTTTAACTGTAAAAGCATTGTCTTGGCTAATTTACCCAATAAATGTAATAATGAGAAAGCAGGCTGATTTGACTCACAAGTGAAATATTTTGAAATTATGTGAAACATTTCCTCATTTAATTGCTGATAGGATACCAGAATATGTGTTCTGTGGTCAGCAACATAATCAGAATTTGTCGGCAATTCCCGCAGCTAAATAATACTTGTTCTGGTATATTCTCTGATGGAAGATAAAAGGCAGACAAGAGGCAGAACTCAAGGTTCTTCAGAAGAGAAGTGCTCAGAGGATAAATGTTTGCTGTCTGGGTGTCATGTACTTTGCCTGTTATTAAACATATAGATTTGTGTAGATTATCAATGGAAGACCAGGCTCAGCCATTTGAGTGAGGGATAAAGTTACAACATCAGGATGACACAGATGAGAACTGCCCTAAGAAGCCAACAATCTGGAAGCACACAGTCCGATGACATGGCTACGCACAGTTTTCCAGAGTGAGCATCGTCTAGAACATGGTCTCAAGATACTTCTCAAAAGTGGCTTTCTCTTTATTTCCTTTACTTACAACCAAGGAAGGGACCTAGAAGCACCAATTTCAGAAACATATACTGATTTTTTTTTTGTCTAGTGGAGACATGACAGCTACCACCAATTCCTCCAGACACTGATGCCTACAAGCCCTCTAGATGAAGGAGGCCCACCATATGTTTATGGTGTGGAATGAAAGATGAAGGTCTGGCTGCCATAAAGGCCACATCAAAAAAGACCAGAAGACATAGGCTGGACATAGTAAACAGAGAGCCAATGGGACTGCTCATAACCAAGGAGGGTCCCATGTTCCTATTAACTAATTTCTCAGAGTTCAGTGTAATATTCCTATATCAGTGATGTAAAGACAGCCTTTGGGGTCTCTCTCTCTTAGACTAATCATTTAGGGACTCCCTCCTGATATATAGTGATTTTATAATTGGCTTTTACCCTGTAATGTTTAAATACCTATTAAAACAGGGACAGATTAAAGAGTAGGACATTAGCAGAGGCCATGGAATTAAAAAAAAAAAATACTCTTGGCAAAAGAGCACTGCAAAGAAGATAATGTAGAAAAATTCAAAAAGGAAATAATATTGATTGTCTTAGTAATGAGAAGAGGCCCACAGATGGAATGCATCACTGTGCAACAGGGACAAGCAAGGAAACATGTACTTAGAATAATACCTTTGTGTAACCAGATGATGACAAAGGGAGGCTGAGTCATTGTCTGTCTCAGTGGTGCCATGCATCAAGACAGATGGCATCATTACAGCATACTAGTGGAACCTAACCCTGTTGAAAAGCCTACTGAAGGCATATGCATGAATGCAATCCTAGACTTCAGTGGAATGGAGCATAGTCCCATCAAGGTTATCCAATCATGGCCAGATAACTATTCATTCAGTAGTATTTGCATACCATTGGCAACCAGCACTGAACTAAAATTTCAGTATTTGATTTACTAAGGCTGTGATTTGCTAGATCATGCTGGTGGTAGTCAGACCCTTCATGGATTAGCATATAGGATTTAAAGGACCAAGATAAAATTCATCTTGTACCAACTAACTAGAAGTGGTTAAAGTGTAGTGAAAAGCTTACATTGAGGAGGATCTTTATGGCCTGTACTAGTAAATGGGAAATGATGTATATGACTTTAATTACAGTTATTTGACTTTGTTTTTCCTTTAGATTGAACACTAGGCCCTCTCTCTCATTCGCATGGTGTACATGAGCTTTCTTCAGCTTTTTAAGCCTTCCTAAGGCACTTGAGTTCGTGGACACTGCTTGTAGACTATATGTTGTGGGGAAGGTTTAATTGCAGAATGTATCTCTAACTTGAAAACCAGACACCCTTGTCTGTACCTTTCAGGGATCTAGTTAAAGCAGTGTAAGATAAGATGCCCAGCTGCACAACAAAAGCAGTCACTGATGGTTTTCTTTTGTCATAATGCTTCTCATTTAATTATTGTGCAAAGAATGTACACGGTGTAATCAGGCTGAGAAAGAGAAAGGAAAGGGATGGAGGAGTGTGTGAGTGTGTGTGTGTGTGTGTGTGTGTGTGTGTGTGTGTAAGAGAAAGAGGAGGGAGCAGGGACAGGGACAGGGAGAGGGAAAGAGAATATGTGTTACTATGACATCTGCATCACTGATCACATCTTCCAAGGTAGTAGAGAAGCAAACAGGACATTTATCTACTTAGTAAGACAGTATTAATATAGGGTAAACCTCACAAACTGTGCCATCAGACAGAAATATTTAAGATGCTTTTAGTGTGTGCTGAATTTAGATAACCTCAAGATAGCTGTGAAAATGCCTAACATTTAATTTCTAAAAATCCTATTTCTACAATGACAGTACTAATATGTACTTTATAAATCAACCGGGAGTTTAGTTCAGATTAGGGAACGGGTGTACAAATATGAAATGATTATAAACAAAGACACCTGCCACTGCCACACAAATTCAAAACTGGGAAGTAGCTTTAGAAATAAAACCCTGTGTCCACTCTGTAGCATGCATTGCTATAGGTGATACTAAGCCATAAGCAAGATACCTGGGGCAGTGGATTTTACCCAGCAAAGGAGTGGCAGGATCAGCTTTCAGATCCAGGCAGTGTGACTCTGCCTGGTGTCTGGTTAATCACTGTACTACACCATCAGAAAAAAATCCCTGTGTTCTGAAGCTGCTTCCAATTTCACTGGGGCCAGATGCCGCTGCTTGCAGCCCTGAGCCGCTTTCTCTTCTGAATGTTTAAAGTTATTTCTAGCTTTTCTCTCTTCTTCCCATCTTGTATTGAGTTTTAAGGTCAACTGTTCATTAATAAGCACATTGTCGAGGTATGTTTTGTTTTGCTGGTTTTGAAAAAAGCTTTGACAACGGCTTTTAATTTTTTTTAACAACAAGTAACCCCCACCCCCCAGTTTCTTATACTCTAGTAAGCACTGTTTATCTCCTTTCAAAACCCTGTCAGCCTGACTGGAAGAAAATGTTCTTATAGATCATTACAAGGCATGCTTATTTTTAAATGAAATGACTGACCAATAGAACAGGACCTATTCTGAGCTTTACAATAATGCCACAGTAATGTACATGGCATATATACATATGTGTGTGTTCATAATGGAGAATACGGAATCATGCTAATTACTGAAAGCATCATCTCAAATCCCTATTATGTGTTCCTTTTAGGGAACTATATTTCTAAAATGTTAAAATTAATGTTGGCAAGATAAATCTGAGTATAATAGCTTACTGTCACAGTCTGGCTGCCTGAATGTGATCCACAACTCACACTCAAAGGAAAGGGCCAAATCCCAGAAATTCTTCTTCTACTTCCATTAGCTTGCCTTCATACACTCATGTCTAAACACACACACAAACACACACACACACACACACACACACACACACACACCCAAGATCCTTTAAAAATGATAATGTAATAAAACTTAACTTTCAGTTAATTTCTCATATTGTTTTTAATATCACAAAAGACTAGTAGTTTAATAAGAAAAAAAGACATATATTAGCTCTAAGAGCTTAGATAGAATGAGGGGACCTGAATGAGGAGAAGAACTTTGCAGAGTGAGATTAATATCTCTTATTTAACTCAAAGTTCTCCTTTTAAAATGTAGAATCCTGTTCTGAATTTAAGTGATAATAATTCCAGTCAGAGGTAATGGGAAAAGATTAGTGCTTTTTATTATACTTTTCTAAATTACAGTGCTGGAATATACGATATAAACAAGACAATGTAATTAGCAAACAGTAAGTCTAGTGAAGAAGTGGCCTGTGAGTATTTTGAGGAAAGTCATGTAAAAGAATCCCATTTTGTATGACAGAATTTGGAGAAATGATCTCACTCATGCGTAGCAGTGAATCAGAAAGCATACCCGACAATCACAGTACATTGTGTCCCCTCCTGAGGGTACTTTTGCAATACGTGTGCTCACAGGATTACATGCTGTTTATTAATATATTATATGTCATTTCCTCACTTGGGTCAGTGCTTTGAAATGGTAATCTAGTCTGAAATTTCACTTTGTGGTCTAGGAAAACTGAGTACTAATGCTATGTCTCACCATCACCTGATCAAAAATATCCCTGGCTTCCTTTGGCAAGAATATTACATGTATTGTGTTAAAACTATAAAACAAAGCACTGGTATTTTAGTAAATAAGAAGGTGTACTTAATGTCTAATGAGATATGTGGTCCTCATGTATCCTTTAAATAGAGATGGTTATACTAAAGACTGTGAAACTCTGAGGACTATTTAAAACTCAGTATTCACTCAGCTATTCCATGTAGATCAATAGCTGCAGAAACCTGATAATATTTTATAATCACCAATCTAGCAGAAAAAGATAAAGCTTTAATCTTTGCCTATATTTCAGAAATAGAACTGAAACGATTTATAGTCACATGAGTAAAAATTTCCCCAAATAATGTATATGAATGTGAACTTTTCCATATGAGTAAGAGAGACGAAAGTGTTTACTTTATAACAATTCATTCAGAGATGGTTGAGTAATCCCTTGCAAGAAATGAGATGACCAGGGGCCATAGAAACGGTTCAATGGTTTAAAAAGTGCCTGCTACACTACAGAGGAGGAGAGTTAGGTACCCAGTGTCCATATCAGGCTGCTTACAATGCCTGTCATTCCATTCCAATAATACTTAGAACTTATTCTGTTCTTTAAACATTTTGTTCTTGTCTCATACTAAAATGATCACATCTATAAGAGATTGTGGTTTCACTTAGTAAAAACCAACTGTTTTTATACATATACATGATCTATGTTTATGTGTAATATATTATATATTAAGGATAGTATCAATGGGAAGTAAACTAGCAAAAAGAGATTCAAAATATGACTCTAAGTTTTCTGTTTGAACAGCACAACTAGAGTAATGGAGTTTTCCACAAATGTGAGTCAGAATCAGTAGAAAAGGGAAAATATCATATTTTAGACATATACATTTTAAATTATACCCATAATTCCAAATAAAAGTATCTTGTAGGTAATTACATAGAGAAGGCTGAAGTTCATTACTAAAAAAACAAGTTATTATCATATAAATGAAAATTTAAATGATGAGGCTGAATGAGCTCACAGAGGTATGAAGTTTATATAGGGAAAAAATTAAGGACTGAACCTCCAAATTAAAAGGAAGAAAAGGAAGGGAAGGAGGAAGAGGAAGAGAAGGAGGATAAGGTGGAGACAAATTTAATTTGTTTTGCTGGTACTCTTAGGTGATATGCCAAGAAATAGTCTATGTGGTTTGAGACTCAAGTTGTAAGTCCAGGGCTGTGCTAGTGATCATGTTTGGATCTTTCTCAGGTGAAGGACTTTCAGAAAGAACTGTGGAGATCATACTGTCAGTCACTTTGTGTATCCTCTCAATAATTCTCCTTGGAACAGCTATTTTTGCATTTGCAAGGTAAGGTGTGTCCCAGAATGCTCTGTGGGTCTTATATCTATCATAGACCAATCAAGAAACAGCAACATAGCAATTACACTAATGGAAAACACTTATGTTTGCTTTTTCTTCAATTTGTAAAACACTCCTACCGACCTGGAATACATACTGTGGTGTTTTAAAGTATATATACTTTATATACATATAAAGTATATATACATTCTAAGTTGAACTAATCTAACCTTAAAGAAGTAAATTCTGGTGTTTTGATAGGAAATTTTGATATAAATGTTGAGGAGAACAGGAATAAGGGAGAACTTAAAGGGATCAGAGGCAAGGGTGCAACTAAGTACTCAGTCCCATTAGACTAGGGAGAGGGGACAGTAAGGGAACTAATAGCCAAGGAAATCTCCCAGCGTTGTCACGGAATGGCTATTACCAGCATGTACAACTGCTCAGTGTCAGAAGGGGCATGTCAGAGAGAAAGCAACTGTTTGCAGCAGTTACGCATTCTTATTGGAAGGTGGGCGGTAACAATTACTTGTAGATATGTCTCCTTTACACAGAATGGTTTAGGCAGACTGGGGTTTTGTGCAATTTTTGGCTAAGGAGATGGGCAGAGAGAGGCAGTAAAATCTCCTTAGGCACGTTGCTGGGGATCCCACATGTAATATCAGAGTGTCAGTACTAGTCACATATGTGGGTGTACACCTTTAATCTGAGCACTTGGGAGGGAGAAGCAGGTGGATCTCTCTGAGTTTGAGGCCTACCTGATCAACAGTCAGTTACAGTTCAGCCAGGGTTATAACGTGGGACCCTGCCTCTAGATAGATAGGTAGATAGGTGGGTGGGTGGGTGGGTGGGTGGATGGATGTGTGGATGGATAGATAGATAGATAGATAGATAGATAGATAGATAGATAGATAGATAGATAGATAGATAGAATGAAACAAAACACTAAGTACCAGAAAGACAGCAGCTGTCTGATATCACTTTACTATAGTGCTCATATAGAAAAGCTTAACATTCTGGTAGGTGACAAAGAAGAAATGAAATCGAGGCCTATTCAGTTATCACAGAAGATAAATGAAGGTGGGTTTGTAGTTTAGAGACAACAAAGTAAACCTACTCAGACTTACTATAAATTGATATATGTGTGTATATATATACATATATATGTATTTCCTACTAGTTTTCTAAATAGCTTTAAGGGGGTAGTTTAGACACCATGCACCATCCTTTTTATCTTGAGTCTCTTAGGTCAGCCTTTGAGTGTATGATCTGAAAGTCTCTCTTAGAAGACATCTTCCTTGTGAAGATGTTTTCAGATTCTGACAGTAGATAGCAAGAGAAAGTCATTATTCTAGACAATTAAAAAGAACTTACATTGTAGTAAGCATTTTGGTACATAATCAGAATGACCTCAGTGTGAAGCAGTGGCCTCTGCCAACATGAAAATGCAGAAAGAATATTGTATGATATATGGGCCTTAGCAGTAAGAAATGCTCATGCTCAGTATTCAAATCATTTGTTTACTCTAAGAGTGCATTTGACCTCCCATTTTCTGGAGAGCTCTTGTATGGAATGGAAGGCCTCTCCTTATTTAACACAACCTCCCAGTATCTTTTGTCAGCCAAAGGGAATCTGTTCTCGGGTGAATACCAAGCCTTATGATTTCTGACACCCTGCTTTGGTTCAGTCCATATATCTACATTTGCTCTTTCCCCAACTGGCTGCAGAGCACCTGAGTCAAAGTGGGCTTGCCTTATGAATGGTAATAGCTGTAATCCTTTAAAATACTTTATCAACGACTCAAGGACTACCTTGTGAGTTTAGCTTCAATACTTTTCTGTGTGTTTTAAACATTTTGGACATATTCAGCTGTGTAGTAATTTTGAGGATTGCATCATATTTTATGTTCTCAAAAATCATCCTAGACATCAATGTTCATCTTAGATAACACATAAAATATTAACGATTGATGCAGATCCAAAATAGTGCCTTGTTATATGTCATACTACACCTTGGAGAAGTGAGTAGATAGGGACCTTAAATTAAAAAGTCATTGGGCCTGGTATAGTAGCTCATTCCTTTAATCCCATCATTCTGGAGCCAGCCAGAACTATAAAAAGCTGTCTCAAAAAAAATTTTTTTTGTTAGGTTTTCAGAGTTTAATTAACCAATTTTGAACCAAACCCTGAGTTTTCTGATCATAAAATAGAGATAGTATTTTATACCTCCTACTTCCACAAAAATTAAATGAGACAATTTAAAAACCAATTTCCATATTTGATATACGTAAAGTGTTCCATTATAAGAAACAATGGCGCATTGATTTTTATTTTCCTCAGCTATCTCCATTTCCTTTTCCTTGTGTGATTAAATGAGGGAGCAGCTAAAGGGAGGAGGGACAGGTCACATCCAATGGAAGAAATATGTGTCTGAATGGCTTTACTATAAGAAACAAAAGAACAAAAACCATCAACCCTGTCTGCCGTGCTTTCGTGCTAGTGCCTGCACTGACTGTACTCTCCTGGTTTCAGAATTAGACAGAAGCAGAAGGAAGGTGGTACGTACTCTCCTCGGGACGCAGAGATTATTGACACTAAATTCAAGCTGGATCAGCTCATCACGGTGGCAGACTTGGAACTGAAGGACGAGAGATTAACGCGGTGAGCACACTCCTCTGGGCCAGCAGAGGTTCAGAGGGCTTGGAGCCATGACCCTCTTCTGACCTATGCTTGTTGGAAGTGTTTGCGGGGCTCCAGTTTACACAGGTCACAGAGATCTTCTTTCAAAGGGTAACTTCAGTCTTCTCCACACTTCTCGGTGCTCGCACAGACTCACTTAATCTTCCCAACATTTTGGGTTCAGTATGAACCGGGCTTGGACTATGATACTCAAACAAGACTTCTTTAGAATATATTTTCCAACATTTTTTTTTCTAAAAATGTCCACAAATAGTTATAGGAAGTCTAATTTAATTGTACTTCTAAAAGTTTGAAGTTGTTTTTATCATTGGTAAGAGTGCTGTTCGCAGTTCCTCAGCATAAAATTACATAAATATCAAAACTAGATGGGATTTATATTTCTAAACCTATTTAGACTTTAGCAACTATGCAAAATAACAGAATATTGCCTTTAGAAAGAGAAGTATCAATGTGTGTGCTGAGTGAGTGACATCATCATATGATGTACTTAACTTTTTAAGTGCTTTTTAAACAATAATAAGTCTACACATTTTAAAAAGCATGTACACCATTCACAGTATTAGCATATTCTAAAACCTTGTCTAATAAAATTCCCCAAATTCTTAATAAAAGCTGTCATGTTGTTGTTGCAAGACTCTGGCAAAATCCTGTTGACAGTTTAAAAGTTGCAATTAATTTTTACAAGATGGCATTAAAATATTGAACATCAAAAATAATTTGTGGTTACTACCTATCAAAGTTGGTATTTAAAGACCTATTTAATAGGTCTGCTTTTGTAAGCCTTATTGTTTTTCTGTTTAGAAGTTGTGCTGCCTAGGGAGTTCTCCAAAACCCTAGCAATTGAAAATTTTTCAGTATCACTACATTGTAAGGATGTTTGCTTTGTGAGATAACTTCTTAACTTTTAGATATTGATGGTTGTTTACATTCGAACGCAATCTTCTTTCATTCATCTAAAGGATGAAACTTACCAAGCTTGCATGTAGAATTTTATAATACCTAGAAGACAGTTGGGTTTTTTGTTTGTTTTATATAAGCAATACTATATGTAAGAGAACAATAGATTCCCAGCACAGCCTCCACAGTAAACCCTATCATGAGAGCACTACAGCATCTCAGTTCACCCCCGGTCCTCGAGGGCTCATGCTCCAGAGATGGCTCCTTGGTTAAGAGCACTGACTGCTCTTCCAAAGGTTCTGAGTTCAGTTCCTAGCAACCACATGATGGCTCATAACCATCTGTAATGGTATCTGATGCCTTCTTCTGGTGTGTCTGAACACATCTACAGTATAGTCATATAAATAAAATAAATAAATCTTTAAAAAAGAAAGGGAAAAAGAAAGAAAGAAAGAAAGAAAGGAAGGAAGGAAGAAAGAAATGTCTTCTCTTCCTCTGTGGACCACCTGAACTTCAGTGGATGGCTCTTCCGTTCTGCATTCTTTTCTCAATTCCTGTGTCTCTTCTACAGGGACAAGGCAGCCATACTCTTTCTGAATGTTTATGAAAGGGAATAACAAATATCTCACTGACATAAATTTGAGCTGCTGGAAAAATGTAGTGGCCTTCTTCTGCCTTCCTTGTGGGAATTACAGAACATTCACAACGATTTTCTTTTATGTTTTGTTTTGAAGCATCTTTACTGAACCCTTGAAAATCCTCAGTAAGTAGATTGTCAGAAGTTAATACAGTAAATCAGAAAAAAAAAGAATGTTAGTCCCAGAGAAAACATTTTTGAGGTCACTTTACTGACTGCGAGCCTCTGTGGTGATGTTGATTTCCTCTTTTTTTTTTTTTGTTTTGTTTTTTCGAGACAGGATTTCTCTATATAGCCCTGGCTGTCCTGGAACTCACTCTGTAGACCAGGCTGGTCTCGAACTCAGAAATCCACCTGCCTCTGCCTCCCAAATGCTGGGATTAAAGGTGTGCGCCACCACCGCCCGGCCTGATGTTGCTTTCCTAAAAGGTGTGCTTTCAGACTAGAACCACTCTCAACTTCTTTACATTCAACATACCCAGAAATCTATGGTTTTCCTTTTGATTTTTTATTCTGGTGATGACTGTCTTAGCAGCTCCAGAGAGGTTTTGAGTCATAGAAATTGGGGCCAAGTCTCTCTACCAGATCTTTATTAATGCGTATTTATAATTCAAGGGTGGCCATCTTTGACTATGGCTCTTTATTGATTTTCCTGCTTCATGCTGTTTTACCTATTTATCACATTAGTCATTAACACCTGTGAGAACAAAATGATATTTTAGATATATTTTATTTCTATATCACAGAAAATTATTGTTCTAATAATAATGAAATTTAAAATATTAATTTCCATTCTTTTTACTTTCCCATTTGTGTGTAAACTCTAGAGTTTACATCATAAAATCTTCCCTCGGGAGCCAGCTTAACTTCTGGAGTTACCTTCTTCCACTTCTTCGATAATCTTTTATCCACTCCTGGAGTTGATCCCCATCCATCCTGAAGCAACACAAAACAAGAATTATAGACACCAACAGTGCATAACATATCTGATTTGCTGGATTTGATTCAGGAAAATCATTAAAATTGTTTTCTGTTAGTAAAGTCACTAATACATGAATCAAGGGTAGAAGAATAACTGAAAATTATTAGTGCACTAGACACATTTGAATGGGGCCAGTCATCAGTGAGACGCTAAAAACCTTCATAGTCTTTGATGTATTTCACAATCTAAAACATTCCAAGTTAGAAATGAAAGTTTAATTCTGGAAATAAAAAGTCAATGAGATTGGGTTTTCTCCCTAAGTTTCTGGTTACCTTGTCCCAAGTGTTACTATCTATAGAAAAAAATCAGTTTCCTAGAAATTTACCTACTTCATATGTGTTTCCTACCCAGGTCATGGGTGCATCTTCCCAAAATGCCAAAATGTCTGTCACGTTAAAGTGAGCTTACAACTCTCTTCAGTGCTCTGTCACTTTACTTATTCAAAAGAGAAAGCATTAGAGGCTCTCTAGTAAATAAAGACAAGTATTCATTTTAAGAGTTACGTGGGTTGACAAAACCCATGTCAAGGGGCTTAGTACTGCCTCATGCAGAAGACTTGCAGCTTTATATTATGAAATTATTTAACATTTATACATTTTACTCTGTACATATGTCTTAAAACCCTTCTTGTTGTATAAATATTCATTATTTAATTTTTTCCACCCTGTTTCACAAAGAGTTTGAGGATCCATTCTTCCACATTACTGGGTTATTTTTTCTTAAAGAAAGTAAAAACTATGAATTAGTACTTATTGATTCTATGTGATATGATATGTGATGTGATTAAAGAAATGTTTTTGTATCCTTAGTCAGAATTCAAGGCCAGCTTGTTCAGCTTACTCACTGAGATCTTGTCTCTATAAAGAACGGCAAGAAAGTGGAGAGGGAGGGGGAGGAGAGTGAGGGAAGGAGAGAGGGAGAAAAGAAAAGAGTTTTGAACAAATAGCTGATCAAATAGGGCTTATCTATGTATTTGAAACTATAGACTTAATGCCATTGCTGGAAAATTAATTTAATTTAATAAATGTAATTTTATGAATATGTTTTATAAGCTATATATCAAGTACACTTAGTATTGTTGCTGTATTTATATTTGTGAAATTAGATAATATTCTACTCTATATTCATACATAGAAGCTAATAACATAATAGTTATTGTTTTTATTACAAACATTTAGTGTGAGGAAAACTTGCCAAAACTAGAAAACTGAAGAAGTGCAGTTTTTATTCTGAATTAAGTATCTGTTGGGTGTTATGGTGCAAGACTTTAATCCTAGGACCAGACCAGAAAGGCAAGGACAGACAGATTTCAGAATCAGAAGCTAATCTGGTTTAAGTAGTACATTCCAGGTGAGCCAGAGCTACATGGTGAGACACTGTTTCCGAATAAAAACTAACCGTAATTGACACAAAATGCAAAAGAGTTTCCTTGTAAATTAACACCATTGTTTAACTCTCATCATTCACTTTATTTTGCTTCTAAATTTAAGATCTCTTCCTAAACAGTGGCAAACATATCTGAGTCCATAATACAATACCTTGCAACTAGGATGAAATGTAAAATAGCCAATGCCAGTGTTTCCATAGTAGCAAATAAAATAATGTGATAATGTGCTCAAGTGACTAATGGATCTTTACTTCCAGATGCTCTTCATTTTTCTTTAGACGCAAGGAGATTTTTGTCATCCAGTAAGTTGTGTGGTAATGCAGAGTTCTGCTGTGATTAATTTAATTTTGCCAGGTGGTGTGCTGTAATTTTTTTTTAAAAATTATATTGAGCATTTTGTTGCTTAATATGCTATTCCATCTAAGGCCAAAAAGAAAAGATTTTCCTCTTTTGTTGTGTTCTAAGACTGCATGCTGTTGCTATGCTAGAACTCTTATCCAAATGCACATTGGCTTACAATGTGCATGTCATGAGAATGTGTTGTGTTCTTAACTTGGGATAGTTTTGATGGTAAATTGGTTTTACAATTAGATTTCTTCATGGTTCCTTATTGTATTCTCATATCTCTATGACATGAGTAGAACTTTCCATCTGATGATGGAGACATCTCCCAGTGGAGGTGTCAATCTCTGAGGACCAAGATAATGGCTTTTTTCTATCCTCTGTTCTCTGACGACAGTTTTAATTTTAATTTCTTTAATTTCTGTCCTGACCAGTAGATAACCAACCACACTCACTTCTAAGAACTTCCCTATTTCTCAGTAATTCCTTTCATGTCCTGGTACAAGTAAGTATATCAGCATGAAGTTATTAATAATATTATTAATAATAGCAGAGATAGCCCATAGAGGTCTAGATATAATAAATGCCTAGAAGTGAAGAGTTTAGATGGAATCAGAGGATACAAGGCATTTGATTGCCAATCATAAAGCAGTGTGAGTCCAGGATGCCTATAACTCTACTTGACAATATACAATACACACTACGACTAAGGCAGAAGGGGGTGGGCCTTTTCAACTCTAGGCACTTGTGAAGTTTTAGAATCATAACTAACCTTGTTTTATTTTAGCTTTAAGGAGCAAGTTAACATGGATAGAATTAGAAATTTTATGAAATATTCTATTTTCAGACACTTGCCCTAATGGTATACTGTCTGTACTGTAAGATGCTTTTAGGCCAATGATTTCAATGACCACACATAAAATATCCATTTCCAACCAGCATTAAAAGTTGACCTTTGGAGAGGCAGGTGGATTTCCGAGTTCGAGGCCAAGCCTGATTTACATTCAAAGTGAATTCCAGGACAGCCAGGGCTATACAGAGAACCCCTGTCTCAAAAAAACAAACAAACAAACAAAAAACAAACAAAACTAAAAGTTGACCTTTGGGAACTGTAGATTTGTGGTGTATTGGTTGTCATCACCTTAAAACAGAGTAATTTTATTGCAGTTTCCCCTTCATGCAATTAGTACCTCAAAGATTTCCCCAGAATTGAAGAAGACTGTGGCCTACCCTTGAAAGAGCTGAGCTTCAGATTTTTGGTGAATTAGTTTTCACACAACTACTTCCCATCCATATATGACGCTAGCAGATTTGCTCTACACATGATCTCTACGGTGCTTCCTAAGGTATCACAGGGCACTTCCATTGCTCACTTGCAACCTTCAGGCTGGACGATTTCCTGTACAGCCTGTGAGGCCTCCTACCTCCTCTCTTACATCTGCACGGAGGGCACTCACCCACCTCTTCACACAGCTGTCCACAGTTCCTGCTACCCTCTCCTTCTGTCTAGTTGCTCTTGAGATAAATAATCTGTGCCTATAGTTAGGGAAATAAAACATCTGTCAAGAATTTGTTTTCAAATGCTCTAATGTGGAGAGGCCTTGTAACAAGGAAAATGTGATGCCTGCCACACAAGGAGTTTCAGCTTCTCTGGCTAACAGCTCTGTGACTATAGTCTTCTTCTCTCCTCTATAAGCCTAACCAGGGGATAGCAACTTGGCATTGATTGATCCCTGCTTGAGGCGTGATTCCCTTCTATGTGATGCTAGAACAACAGCCAATGCCTAGAATATTTTTAATTACTTTGAAGCCCACAGAACAATTACTGGTTGATTAGACAAAAGGGTGGAAAGGGATTTGGAAGAACACTGAAACACTGTTTTAAAGCCCAAAACAGATTAGCATAGGTAGAAATTAAGTAATATCTAAAAGTATGACTGATGATACTTTGGAAAAGTGACAGAATTTAGTCCAAGAGGCAGATAAAACCCTGGGATTAACTAGAAATGGTTATATACATAAAGTAGAAAATTATTTAAAAAAAAAACTTAGACATTTCATAAGGACTTGGCATTTCCCAAATATTAGAAAATGTAATTTATATATTTTCCTGGAGAGGTTATTCATATTAATTATTTGAATAGCTAGGGTATGTGCTATTGTACAATCATTATATTATGTCAAAGCAATAATTTATTATGTTTTAAAAAATTTTTAACCATACTCAGAAGTTTCTCAATTTGTCCTGTGCCACTGGTAATGCTGACCTGAGCTGTTTCTCTGCCCCCATTGTCTATATGAAGACTATATTTTGATGCCCTGTAGATTTCAACTAATTGGCCTTAAGGGAAAGCTGAATCCCTGGCAATACGGTCTTTCATCACCACTGCCAACATAAATAAATGCTTCCTCTCTGGGTCCATAGAGTAATCTGAGTAGAATTTAAGTTTTTGATAGACTTTCAAGAAACGAACTCAGCTGTGAAATAATACTCTTTCTACCAAAAGACATCGGATTTAAGACAGATAGAATTCATGTAATGAAAAGATTTATGTAACAAAAGTATTTGACCCTTTATATTGAAAAAATAGCCTGTAATCTTACAAAAATCAGGCCAATTCCAAACCTGATTTATCAGCTAAGCAACTGAATATAATTTGGCAGTAACCTTCACTACCAGAAGTGAATATGAGTACTGTCCCAATGTAAAAATGAGTTCAATATTTTAAAGTTTTAAAATTTGCAATCAAAAGAAATTTTCTTCTTGAGTGCCGATGTGCCCTGAGATCACTGTATTTGAAAGTGTTACTTCTGAATTAATATTGTTGGAATTTATGCATTCTTGACTTATTTTACATATGTATATATATAAAATAATAATTACATAAAATAAAAAGAAAACACATAATCTGAGCTTTTTGAGAACTCTACAACCACTCTTCCTTCTTTTCTAACCATACATTTTCCAAAATAATATTTTTCTAGTAAAAACAAACACTTAGGATCCTGACAATAATGAAAAATTTTATCTTAGGTACAAATGGGACCTAAAATAGAAATATAGCTATAGAGCACCCAAGACTGAAATAGTATTTGTGAGGACAGAATACACAGAACCAGGAGGGAGAAATCAGATTTTTTTAAGAGATAACTGGGCTACATATTCTAAACTATCTTCTCTACTTCAGTTGTTTATATGAAGATTTCAAAATTTTGATTTATACATAATTGTGGCATAACTTTAGACTAAAAGTTACCTCCCCCAAAAATTAGAATTATAGAAGCCTGGTTTCTTATGGTACATGAAGATAATTGTGAAAGAAAAGATTATGTATGAAACATTTATTGATGTTAGATAAAGTGAGTGATAGAAAATAAACTAAAGCCAAACCAGAGCCTACTATCTTCCACCCCCTCCCAGCTTCCTTCACTTGTAGGGATATAGAAGGGTATCAGCAATCCTCCTGCTTCAGCTGTGGCAGGTGTATGGCACCATAGCTGCGAAGTTCCTTTTCTTTCCACTTGAGAAGACAAATACAATTTTGTTGTTCTATTCCTAACTTTCTATGAGTCTGGCAGTTGCTAGATTTTAATGTTAGGAAACCTAATCTAAAAAGATAGGGGTTTTATTAAGAATTGACTATATCTATTATTGGTAAATACAATAATTACACTTATTTCAAGTGTTGGTTTATGGCCTCCTAAGAATTCACTTTCCTAAAAACTCAGTGAGAAAATCTGTTCCATTCTGGTGACATCCAACAGTAACTAATGCCTTTCTAACTTGCTTTGAGTGTGACTGAAGTCTCTCAAATTTTTATATCCAATATTGGGTTTATCATTATTGTTATAAATAAGGCTCTAAAGGTTATAAAGTAAGCTAAGTGTTAGTCTTGAACTGTCAAGTATTTATGAATATAAATGCATGCATGTTTAGTTCATGAACTGAAATAGCTATAGCACACAATATAAGGTTATTTGTTCTTTAAAAATCAGATTGCACAGAAAGAAGACACTATTTTCTAGTCTGTACCCTTAACTGAGGTCTATTGGGAGTTAACTATTGAATAGGATATTTAGAAACAAGTAGATCACCAGTAGATGAGGTAGAGAAAGGACTGAAAGAGCTGGAGGGGTTTGCAGCCCCATAGGAAGAACAATATCAACAAACCAGACCCCTCAGAGCTCCCAGGGACTAAACCACCAACCAAAGAGTACACATGGAGCAACCTGTGGCTCCAGCCTCATATGTTGCAGAGGATGGCTTTGTTGAGCATCAGTGGGAGGAGACTCCCTTGGTCCTGTGAAGGCTCAATGCCCCAGTGTAGGGAAATGCTAGGGCAGTGAGGTAGGAGTGGGTGGTTGGGTGGGGGAACATCCTCATAGAAGCAGGGAAAGAGGGGACGGGATTGGGAGTTTCTGGAGGGGAAACAAGGAAAGGGGGCAACATTTGAAATGTAAATAAGTAAAATATCCAATTTTAAAAAATTTTACAAAAGCATGCTTAGAAAAAAAATGCAAGGAGCAAAGAAACGGCTCGTGAAGAGGATCCGTACTCATGGTCAAAAGTACCAAAACTGTACTGTCAGAGTCTCTCAGGAGACAGCTATATCAGGCTGGAGTGCCCTTCCTTCAGTCTCTGCTCCATAGTTAGTGTCTGCAACCCCTTCTGTGAGTATTTTGTTCCCCCTTTTAAGAAGGAATGAAGTCTCCACATTTTGGTCTTCCTTCTTCTTGAATTTCTTGGGGTTTGTGGGTTGTTCTTCCTGTATTCCGAACTTCTGGGCTAATAGCCACTTATCAAAGAGTGCATTCCATGTGTATTCTTTTGTGATTGGGTTACCTCACTCAGGATGATATTCTCCAGATTTATCCATTTCCCTAAGAATTTCATAAATTCATTGTTTTTAAGGCTGAGTAGTACTCCATTGTGTAGATGGTAGGACTGATTGTTCTGGCAGCATGTGTATAGTAGAGGATTGCAAAGTCGATCATCAATGGGAG
>NW_022196910.1:34654867-34692291 GCF_008632895.1 Mastomys coucha | reverse complement strand
TTTGTTTGTTTTTTGGAGGGGAAACTGGGAAAGGAGGAATCATATGACATGTAAATAAAGAAAATATCAAAGAAAAAAAGTACCAAAACATTAATTATTAAGCACACACCCTTAATCTTAGCACTGGGGTAGCAGAGGCAGGCTTTGAGTTCGAGTGTCTCCTGGTCTACAGAGTTAGTTCTGGGGCATCCAGAGCTAGAGAAACCCTGCACAAAAAGTCAAAAAGAAGGAGGAGGAGGAGGAAGAGGAGAAAATAAAATTTAAAAAAATCTGTTCAAAAGTGCATAGCTGGTGATGGAGCAATATTTAAAGTCAGTAAGACCATCATATTTTATAACAAGGCAAGAATGCACAAACATCTATCCAATTTAATAGCTAGGTGGTTGACATTTAAAATTAGAATCTACAAAAAAAACATTTCTTGCAAAATAAAGAGTAAAATTAGAACAAATTTCTAGTTTTTTCACTGAGAAAAAGACTGCCTTAGCAAAATGATATTTTCTTTATTTATAAGTTGTAAGTGAAGGATAGGGCTTCTTAATGAAAGAGCAAGCATGTGAATAATATTACATTTTTTGCTACGGCTTGCTTATATATTATTTCTGATCATTCATATTTCATATCTCTTAGTGATTCCACAAACACACACTGATTTCCTTAATGCCTTGTTCATGAGTTCCTAAAAAAAAGTAGCATCCACCACAGAATTAAGTTATCCAAGAGCAATAAATTTCTCTAGTACAGCCCTAATAATCTTGGATCTTCCTGGTCAAGAATCCATCATCAACACTCACGTCAAGATTCCCATTTCCATGTAGTAGCAGGAAAATGAACGTCTCAAATGCAAACATGCCAGTCAATCCTCAAACATGGGTAATCAAGATTTCCCTAGACTTAACAAATTTTCCCTACGTGAAAATCTGTTAAGGTTTTGCCAGTCATATTCTACGGTGTAGGTGGTCTGAGGCATGCTTGTCACTGTCTGTTTTTCTTGCTGGTCTTTGCTGAGGGCAATCATCTCCAAAGGGCACTACTAGTTCCTGCACCTGTCTCTATTACATATGTTACAATGTCTCTGACCTCCAGTGCCTCACATTTTCAGATCTTCTGTTTCACATTCCCTAAACCAAAGCTTTTCTGACTTAACAACCCACTCAGCCGCTTCTGGATCTATGAAGTTATGGTAAGAAGCTCTCTATTGCATTTCTTGAGATCACTTTAGGCTGTTTGTGGTAAACTCTTCAGTTTACCCAGCAAGCCTCTGATCAGCATTTGCAGCCTGTCTCTCCCACATTTGATGCTAGGATGATGTTAGGATGCTCAAGCTTACACCCTGAGAAAGTAGAAGGCTGCTTCCTCTTTGACACACCCACCTTTGAGTTTGAATCCTAATATCCAGCTTCATAATACCTGCTTCTTCATCTCCACAAGTTCCATTAAATCTTTTTTTTTTCTCATAAGATGCATATTTTTGGTTCAAGTTTTCTCCATTGGACACACATCTTTATGATCATTTTCAAACCATTCATCATGTCTTGATTGTTCTTCAATCTGATTATCTTGTTTCATACATCCACAATTTCAAAAGTACATATTCCAAGAATTTTTTTTTTTTACTTGGAGGTTGTTGTAAATAATTTGTAATATCAAAAATGTAAAAGACCTCATTATACATTTTGTTTGTGTATTTATTTGTGCCTCTTGTGCTTTTGTGCTGTGCAAATTTGTTGTGCATGATATGTTTCAATAAGGAACATATCTCTATGTGTGTGGTGCATTATCTATAAATTTGTTAAAATATTTCATGTTTCAGAGTATAACATTGTCAATGATGTAAATGTACATACTATGTACAAATCACAAAAATGTACATAAAGTAGCTGAAATGAACATGATTTGTTATGGCTGTATTTTAACTCAAACTCAGTCATGAAGCTAGGCTTGGGCAATAAATACAATGTCATTTTGAACAACTTCTGTTTCCCATTCTACACTTTTTATAAATAAAGAAAATATTTCCTAAGTCTACATTAACTCTTTGTTCTAGTTGTAATATATTAAGAGGTGGCCTGCTTTTAATGCAGTGTCTTAAATTATAATGTTACTTTTATAACTGAGAAGATAAGCTAAAATAGTCTCAATTAATATAACTTTTTTTAAAAAATGAATTTAGCAAGAGCATGCTAGTTGAAACCACAATGAACTATACATTGTTGATTTTACTATAATTTTCTGATTTGAACCTAGAACTCTTTCAAAAGGAGCCATCTACTCTTACCCACATTTAACATGGTCTCTGTTGCAGGTTGCTTAGTTATAGAAAATCCATCAAGTAAGTTTATGAAACTTTTTCCCTTCTTTTGAATATCAACCTTAGATTCTCTTACTCAATGACTCCTAATGTGTGGCTCTCTCTCCGTATGTTTGTTGGAAAGACCTTTAAGCTGGATATAAATCATAAAAGCATGACTAATTGCATGGTAACTGGAGAAATGCTTTCTCTCTCTCTGGGGTGAAGTCTCCATGTCTGTATTTTAGCTTGGGAAGTAATGTGGGGATATTTAAACTCCTTGGGGCTTAAAAGCCATATCATTATGAGAATGAAGTCACTGCAATATTTTATATCTTCTAAAACCTTGTAATGTGTAACATTCTTCTGTGTGACCAAGAAGTATTAATGTGCTTTTAGGAGTCAGTGATAACTTCATGCCTTCACATTTGCTTGAAAACTTTTGTTCATTAAAACGGTAAATCTTTCCTTTAAAGTCACTGAAAAAAAAAATGAAAGAATTTTGTATGATGGATGTAAAGAAAGTGAACTTAAAGAGAGAGAACTCCTTTTGTAAACAGGACAGGGTGACTTTAAAGGACTGTTTGACGGGGGTTTTTACAGTTGCTTAAGTGTTAACCATGCAGACAGTAGCCAAGCTTTCTCTTAAGAGAAAGAATACAAGCTAACGCAATTCCATTTAATGCCTTTCTTTACTTGGAGGCCGGTAAGCAAGAAATCCTTCCTGCAACATGTTGAAGAGCTTTGCACAAACAACAACCTAAAGTTTCAAGAGGAATTTTCGGTATGTTGCCAGCAGTTGTCACAACATTGCAAGACCTCCGGTAGTTTCCTGTGTCACATTTCATGTCCATTTTAAGCATGCAAGGCCATGAAGGATCCTGGCCTTGATAATCAATACCCAATTACCAGGTTGATTGTTTAGATAGTAATGTTACACTGGGTAGCCTTTGTTGCAACTTGATCAGAGTATTCACCTACTGTGTTAGGAGAAGGTGGTCTTCTTCAGGCTTCCCTGCAATGGTAGCCTGGCCCCAGCTCCCTGATCACCCACTCAGATGAAGGTGCAAATCCAGAGTGATGGATTCATTAGTTTGCATTTATGTATGAGCTTTCATATAGTTTTATATTTAAATAATCATATTAGATTTAGGCACTTGATGATTCCATATAAGTACATTGACTATTGAATATACTAAGTGCTAGTTAGTATGCATTTGTGGCATAAAATGAACAGGGGCCAGCATTTGATATTTGCAGACACTGCAAATATTACTACAATTTCTAACCCCATCACAATACAGATAAGAAATGTCTGCATTCAATAATGTCTATTTCTAAATTATTATGAAACAAATGCTCAATCCCACATGGAGATATGTAAAACTAACACCTTATTGTTTAAATTATTTTAAAGTTGAAAATAATTTCACCTGTTAACAATTTTATGTTTCTTTTGACATATATTATTAATTATTTGAATATTGCATATCACTAAAATTGAAATTATGTAAAGATATAAAAGTTATATCCATGATCTATGTTGAGGCTCCTAAATACCTTATCTAGATGACCTGGTTATTTTACATTGTGAAAGCAAAGTATATTTTATATTGTATCCAGAAGTCTATTTCTACTTTTATTTTTCATAAATTTCTTAGTGTGTGAACTCCTGAAACAAAGAACTAGACAATTGGCTTAAATTATTCAGGATTATAAAATTTCAGTTTCTCAGGGAGTAAGAACAAAAGCTGTGAGAAGATGAATGGATGTCCTGCTGCTAGCTGCTTATGCTTCCCAAGTAATGCTGGACCAGACTTTGCAAAGCCAAGGCAACCATAAAGTGCCCTTAGCTTTTACACAGAAAGAAATTTCAATTTTTCACCAGGAAAAGTATAATTTTTCTAGAATAGAATCAAACATAGTCAAATTATGCCCAAGTACATGGATAGCTGTATTAGCAAATATATTTTCATGCATTAAGAAAAATTCTAACTTAAGTTTTTTGGGAGGCCATGTTTTTCATCTGTAAAAACAAACAAACAAACAAAAACAAACAACCCAAATCATTCTCATCCTAATGCTTTATTATATTTTTAATCAAAATTATCTTATAATAAACATATATATATATATATAGAGAGAGAGAGAGAGAGAGAGAGAGAGAGAGACACATACATACACACATATATTGGATGCCCAAAGACGACTAATCTTTTAGGACATGTTTTATTTTCTTATCTTTTAGTTATTCATTAAAGTTTATACTATAGCAAACAATGTTTGGTATGTTGGTATTCAGTCATTTAGAATTTATAAGCTAAATGACTTTAGACGAATTACCTAATCTCTCCGTACCTCAATGTCTTCATTTGTGAAAAGATAGTATCTGCCTCACTGAATTGAGAATACTAAAATTATTATGAGTGAAAGTGCTTGGCACAAACATTAGTTACCATGTTGATAATCTCTACCACATATAAATTCAGAGCAGAATAAGAATTGTAGCAATGAGACATGTTTTAAACAGGGTAACTGTATCCTGATTGAGATGTGCATAAAGATGCGAGGATCAACGTTAAATGCTCGTTAAGAAAGACTAATGAAAATTGTGATGTCTAAGATGAACAGTAGCATGAGCCGAATTCTAATGAGAAGATAAAGGGGAAGGAAGGATTCCAGGGAGAGAGAATAAATGAATTGGGTGGGGAGGCCAGGCAATCGGCTCATTTTGTTCCCATGAGAAGACATCAAACAGGAGCAGAAAGAGCTACCTAGGGAAGCTCATCAAGGCTCTATGTCCTAATCAGAATAAGACCACCCAGTATTATGATGCTGTTCAAAGTAGCAGCCTGGTAACTGAGTATTGGTTAGCTGAGCCAGAGTAGCTTGAAACTATAAATAGTAACTTGCATGTGGAATAATTCCAAACTGATCATTTTCAAGTCAATTTCAAACACGTCTTTCTTTGCCTTCTCTCTTTCTGTACTTCTAAAATCTTGACACAGGGAAATTCTTTAGGGCCTCCTAATATTATCTTTTTATGAGCCTTGTTGCTTATAACCCACCTCACCCATGATATTCATGCCTGTGAAAACAACTCTTCAGACTCTATTTTACTGTTAGAAGAATAAAGCAGAGTTCTTGAATAAAAAATAATTTATGATTACATTGAAATGGGAAAAGTTGCTTTAATTTCTTTACATAACCTGAAATAATCTCATGAGTGGCCATCATCTGCCAAACAAAATAATGCACACAAGTTCTCACACCAGCCTCCTTAAAAATGCTTGCATGAGAAAGAACAAGATGGAGAAGAGCATTTTTCTCTCCAATGTCAACAGTAGGTCTCACTGACCCTTCATCTGTGTCTGATCACTCTAAATCTCACCTTTACATTCCATTATCAATTTAACAAGGCCAACTGAGTACAGTATTGACCTTTGACATTGCCTCAAACTGGCCAGGGTTGTGCCAATTAATAAGCATGAAATCACACTGTCTGGGGAGAAAAAACAAAAAATAAATCATTCAACTCCCTTCCTCCCTCTAGAGTGTTATTAACATATTAAAGAACAGTTGGGTGCACCTGATTAAGCTGTGGGTAGCCTGTGGCACCTTAGTTCTCTCCAGAGTTCAATGATATTATCTCAAGGGAGAGTATTAGTCTAGCTGATCAAAATCACTCAGAATAGTAATGGTGACATTTAGGGAAAAATCTTTACTATTCATTTGACCTTGTTCCTCTATCTATGATAGAAGTTTTAATTAAAAATTTTAAAATGTGGCCTGGGAGACTAGCTCTGCAATAAAGACTGCATGGCAAGCATAAAGCTCAGGATCCAATGCCCAGTACCAAATACACAAAATTAAAAATAAATTTAAAAAAATTATGGCTGAAACGATAGCTCAGTAGACTGTCTGTGCAAGCATCAAGACCTGAATTGGATACCTAGAACCTATGTAAAAAGCTGACCAATGTGGCAGGTATGTATATTCCCAGCCTTGGGAAGGTGGGCAGAGCTAGGTCCCTGAGGCTAGGTGACCCGACTAGCCTCAGTCTTGGCAAGTTCAGTCTGGTTGAGTCTTGGCTCAGTCTAATGAGAGATACGTAATTTAAAGAATTTTAATAAAAGAAAATTGGTCTGTGACACCTGAAAAATGACGCCCAAGGTTGTCCTCTATTCTGTAACATGTAGATGAACACACATGTATAAACACAGGTGCAAGTACACACCACACACACACACACACACACACATACAAGTTTAACAAATGAATGGTTCAGAAAAAGAAATTGGGTTTTAATGGGCATAATTTTATATTTACCAAGTTGAAACTTTATCATTTCTTTTCCATAGGAATTACCAAAATTTCTTCAAGATCTCTCCTCAACTGATGCTGATCTCCCTTGGAACAGAGCAAAAAATCACTTTCCAAACATAAAACCATGTAGGTGCAATTTTCATTTATAGTCTGACTATCAAGTATTCAAAAATGGCCACCATCTTAATGGTTTGCATTTATTTAATGCTTTATTACACATTCATTGAGTTCCAATAATATACTTTGTTAATGGTGACTTTCAAGTTGTATCGCATTTGCTTTGTTCTTCATTACTAAACTTAATTTACATGGTTTCCAGTTTGTTCACCCAAGTTTCATTTATGCAGGTGTAAGAAATTGTAGATCGACCTGCTTTTCAGCTTTGTAATTTAAGCCTTTTAACATCTTCCTATAGAACATGGCTCAAACAGAAGGGAAATTAACACTTAGCTTTGTGTATTAGCTTTCCTTAAGAGAATAGTAGTCTTCTGGAACCTAAAATACTAGTTGATTATCAGAGTCAATTTCTTTTGACTAGAACTCTTTTATGCAGAGAGGCAGAGGTATACCTTGCTATAGGACCATTCCACTTTTCAATTCAAGTAAATAAACAGTGTTTTTGGGTTTTTTTGTTTTTGTTTTTAAGAATTAACAATGGCTTATAGCAGAAGATTTGATATCCCTGTATTACTAATTTGTCTATTGTGGTCTTTCAATGAATGTTCCCCCACTAGATGGAATTCTATCCCAATGCATTTTTATACTAAGAAATTAAGAATTTTAATGCTCTGAAACTTTGTTCCAATATACACTGGGACAGACGATGACACAGCCTTGTAATCTCAAGTAACTGGGAGGCGTGAGCATGAAGACTGAAAGTTCAAGAACAATCTTCTCTACCTAAGGAATTCCAGATAGACCCAAGCAACTTAGTCAGTCCCTACCTTGATTTCTAAAAAGGTTTTACAAAGAACTGGGACTATAGTTCATTGATAGACGGTTTCCAAACATGCATAAGCCTAGTGCTTTAATAAACACAAACAAACAAATAAACAAAAAATATTGAAGAAATTCCTACAGGTCTTAAAAAACGCTAATTTAGAGGAGACTATAATCTCACAAATAATTTAAATAGGAAGAAGCAGAACACAGGCTGGTACTAGAGGATAAGTTATTCACAAAGGCTACCATATTTAGAGGATGATGATATCAGAGGTTATGATCCACACAACCTTGTAGTGCCCAGGAAGTAGAATAGAAAGAAGAACAAATAGCATTAACTCCTGGAGATTCTTTCTGTTGCAAAATAAATCATAAGGAAATGACTTCAGCAGCAAGATGAGAAAGCTATGGGGTGAGAAGTATCGTATATGACTGATAGTCTCTAAATATCTGAAGTCATGACCTTTCTCAGCATGCTTTCCATTCCAACTTTAAGAGCATTAACTTGAGTTGGACACGTCTTAAGTTTAAGTGGGAGTGCCCATGTTGCTAGAGGTATTTCCACTAAGTTTCTTCTAGACTGCTTACAACATGCTTATTGAAGTATCATTCTTTGTAAATAAATATCATATTCTTATCAAAAGGCCACTACCATGAGCTTATTAACACTGAGTTCTAGTTGCACTATACAATGGGCTGATTTGCAATGTGTAAAGTAACTCAAATATGTCTAACTAATCTCTAAGGCATTTTGAACTTAAAGTAAGAAAATCTGAGTTCTTAAGTTCTATTGTTTCATTTGTTTGGAATAAGATCTTGGTTAATTATCCCCATTCCAACTGAAAGAAAATTCAGTCCATATCCATATTACTTTTATGATGAGACAGGACAAGAGTGGTTGATGGTAGTAAAAGTTCAATCTCAAAACAATAAGGATCATAAATGTCTCAAGCCTCCATACTAAGGTTAAGATAAAAATAATAAAACTTCCTGGGATGGAGTTCTCTCTTGTGGCTCTCTCTCTTTGTGACTACCAACAAACGGTCTGTTTCTCCTAAGGCCATTAGAAGATTAGGTAAAATAATGACTTAAATCACCTTGCCCACTACTAGAACACATAGCCCTCATGGTGTGTGATCAATAGATCATTTTCTTTTAAATGCTGATAACTTTCTCAATGGAGAGGACTGCGATACTTCCTGGGGCACTGAATTCTGAAGATAGCAATTCACCATCCCTCACTAGAGCTAGAAGGCCATTTGTAATGTCATAGCCATGTCTGGAGGAAGGATAGCATATTTTCAGACGCAAGCCCATTCAGAGACAGTTCCACAAACAAGATTTTGTGGTTATGTGTTGCCATTGGGCTTGCACGCAAAACATAAAACTGGAAAACTGTGTCTTCCCTTGCAGTGAATGAATATATTTCAATAGAGTCTGGAGTTTTGCTTGAGCCAGCTTTGAGTACTCTTGTTTTTCCCCTGAGTAATGTCAGAAAGAGAATTTCAAATATCACAGTGCCTTTTGGAAGATATTAGTTTACAGGGCTTTGGGATACTAGAATTAGCAGCGAATACTTGCAGACTTGATTTCCAAAGCTCTGTCTGACAGGACACTATGACCTTAATATCCAAATACCATGGGAAAAAGCTTAGCATGCTATTAACTCAGTTCATTATAAATAGTCGTATCAAGTGAATAGCAGCCCAGTGACTTCCCTTCCTGAAGTGTAAGACTAATCATAAAAAGTTCAGTCTTACTGACACATAAATGATTTGCAGAAATTCATTTAAACATTAGAAGTCTCTAAATTTAAATGCATTGGTCCTAACTTCTCACAATATAACTAAAACATTTTAAATAATTAATATTGGTATCCAGTGGTATATGCTTTAACTTGGAGAAATTGAGAAAAGTCCAAAGTATTTCCTGTAAGCCTTCACATTTCTTCAAGAGAGTTAAACAATAAGTATGCTAACTACATAGAAGAGTTGAGGCTAGTAACAACCAGAAAAGCTAAGTGGTTCCCTCAGATTCTGTATAACTACACACCCAATCCTCTTCTCACTCTCCCTCCATGAAGACACCAACCTTATGTCCTTTCTTATCCAAGCGCTGATCACTCAGACCCTGGCAAACACAAAGCATGTATTGGTCCCTTAGCTACACAACCCAGCCAAACCTCTGAATCATTCAGTCAAAGAAACTTTGAGATTCCTGTGTTTGAAGTTATCAGTAGACTTTACAGGTATAAAATTAACTTGGTAGAAATCCCCAAGAAAATTTCTGGTACTCCCTTTTTGAAAAGCATCACTGGGCACAGAATAACTACTTAATGATATTTCTTTAAAATAGTCTGAAGAAGAATAACTAGAAATATTATATTAGAGAAAGAATAGGAAAATGATGGGAGAGAGTAAATGGTTTAAAACTAGATATAAAACTAAACCAAAACTCAACATCTTTCAAGATATGAATGGTGTACCTGTGGATCTGGGGATTTTGTTCCTGGCGATATATTGTACAAATGCAGTTTTACAGCTATGTCATCAGCTTCGTTATGTTTTCCAGCATTTTGAATAACAAGTGGGATCTGTTTAAGCCATAATTAAATAGGTATACTAAATTAAAAATACTGTATGTTGTCTTAAGAATACAAGCTAAATATATTTATGATTGTGTAGAAAGATTAAGTAAACAAAATAAGCTTCAGAATAGAGAATGTGGTATAGAACATTTGTAGTTAATTTTATAATAATGAATGTAGGGATGTTATAAATATATCTAAGAGCTTATTAATTGATATTTTTGTGTAGTAAAATATTGGGACATGAGGGAATAATTTTTAAGTGTCATACTCATATATGTGTTGGGATTATTAGATACTGAACTTTTATATTACTTTCATGGTATAAAGGTCTTGGGACTTTGAAAATCCAATTATAATTTCTTATGTTTTTTTCTCAGACAATAATAACAGAGTGAAGCTCATAGCTGATGTAAGCATCCCTGGATCAGATTACATTAATGCCAGCTATGTTTCTGTGAGTTACTATTTTCATAGATAATATGTTTTGATAAAGGATGGATACCAAAAATTTCAGATCTTTAAGACAGCAAATTCATTAAAACACTATGGAATGGAAAGCCTGAGGCCCATATTTTTTCAGAATTGGGGATAGGCAGGCTTTTGATTACTTGTGTACTTCACTAGTTCCATGCAGGCAGAAAATTTCTTCTTCTTACCATACCTGATCTTTGCACCATTTTACATGTTTTGTTAATATATTCTCCAAACACAAGGTCAGCTAATCTCTCTGTCAGTGAAACATCAGTCAAATTGACAGTCATGCTCATAGAGTGTAAAAACTTGTTATATACCTCTCCCTTTGAGATATGGAGTCCATCAAAGGAATGATGATGATGTAAAATGTATATATACTCCATGAAGCCTCTCTGTAAACATAAGTGGATCAAGATGGAGACAATTGTGATGTGCTCAGTGTAGTCTCTTACATAGCAGAGGTGATAAATTCTTACTAAGCCAGACTGAAAACAGAGTGAAGCAAATTTGTTCTCAGTTCCTCTTTTTGACAATGGATTTTTTTGTTTGTTTGGTTGGTTTGGTTTTTATTTGTTTGTTTGTTTGTTTGTTTGGGTTTTTTCAGTCAATAGTCTTCACCATGTTGGGTACTCAGAAATCTCTATTTGACTGACACATTCTTACACTTTGAGAGTGGGAAGAGCACCTTAGTCCTTTAATGAGACATTCACCTCGGAACATATTCTAAACACCATTGGAAGTTAATGTTAGTCTCTCCAGGCTCAGTTCATTAATTTTCTCCCAAGGGAGATGACATCATCTCTAAACAACTCTATTCTGTGATTCCAAGGTAGTCCCTTTATGTTCTTTCCTACTTCCTTCAGTTGGGATGATGAGATTGATCGTCATTGTCTTACGAGCCTACAGATACCGGAAGATTTCTGCTGCTTTGCACACTCTCCAGTTTTATATTATTTTCCTGTTCTTAGATATTTTCCTACTCACTGACCTGTCACTTCCTTCAATTTACTCCAATTTATTTGAGATTTATCTATGATACTTCATCCTTTTCCTTACATACCATACTGTATTTATTGTTTCTAAGCTTTTGTGAAGTTGTGTATGTGTAGATCATATAATAATTCCTTACTAGTTGGTAACTCTAAAATTTCAATCACATGTTGGGTCTTACTGTTAAAGGACTAAAGTGTGGAGAAGTGAAGACTTCTCTACATAGCATTTAAGGGAGGGTCTAGAGAAGGTAAGTATTTCACTCAATTTTGATGTAAGATCTTTAGGTCTTTATTCAAATGACCATGTGAATATACTGTTGAAAGGTTTTTTTTCATTTATCAAATAATTGAGTCCTTGTGATATGAAATTCTTCTCTACATAGTGTACAGAACTTTTATGCTTACTAATTTTAATTGTAGACTAGGCCCTATAGCCTGCTGAAGTCTTGCTTTATGCAATAAAACCTAGATATCTACATTTTTAAATAAAACTGTTGATCTAGTGATCAAATAAATGTCTTGCAATGCTATAGAGTGGGACAGACCTAAGTTGTCATTCTATTTTCAACTTGCCAATAGGTAGGTCTAAATCAATACCTCATTTTCTGTAATATTATTTCAAATATGGGACAATGTTAGAACAGGACATGTTTGGGCTTACAGAGTCTAAAGTGGCAAGCACAGGCCCACGTGGGTCTGTACCTGTCATCTGTTTATATCTTATGGCTGTTAGCTTGGAATTTTTGTGGCACTCCTAACAGTGGGAACAGGTGTGTCTCTGACTCATTGCATATTCGTGGTAATCTTTTCCTCCTATTGGGTTGCCTTGTGTACCCTCTATACAAGGACTTTTGCTTTGTATTCTTGTATCTTCTTTTGTCATATTTGGTTGTTGTCTCTTAGAGGTCTGCTCCTTTCTTAAGTGGAGGAGGAGTGGATGTGGAGAGATGGAAGTTCCAGGGGGAGATATGTGTGTGTGTGTGTGTGTGTGTGTGTGTGTGTGTGTGTGTGTATACATACATATACATATATATTCAAACAAACTGTTTATATACACAAAAACAATTTTTAAGAAAATTTTAAGAAAAGATGGTTTAAGCAACTAGAAAGTTGCCTTTGCTTAACTAGGAAGGCTCTGTTACAATAAAGTGATGTTAAAAATATGAAATCATGTAAAAAAAAAATCCTGTGCCTTACATAGCAAGAAGGAGCAAGTGAAGGAACTCCGTGTGAAAGTAGGTTTGTATGTGTATTGTGCAAGTGTGTTGCATTGCTAAGACTTGCCAGGAAAGCATCCTTTACTGAAGATAGCAGGGACAAGAGAAAAATAATAGCAACAATACCATATTTCTTACTTCTCTACCGCCAAAAACATGTGACACTTCACTTTTGTTTTTACTCTTTAAAGTTGATGAAGCATCCCAAAGAGCAAGAGACAGAGACCAGAATGGTTTCAAATGTCATGTCTTTGGATCTGGGAGGCAAGGGAAGAAGACTAAAGGTGGTGGAAATAATTGGTCTGTGTAAAGGAAAGCAGGCTCCAGGAAAGGAAAGGGAGGAGCAGGTGACATTTAGGAGTTATCTAAAACCAGGATCTATCACTGGACTCATGTGACAGTACATACCCATGTTCCTCTGTCCTGAGCCAGGCTAGGGAATTGTGTTTCTTTTTCCAGGACTCAGTGACAGGCCATAAAATTTTGATAAAGGGTATAGTGTGAGAAAGGAAGGAGATGAGAGATTGCAGTCTCATAGGCAGCTAATTGTATCAATATATCTAGAAACAGTTCAGTGGGACCAATGGTAAAAATGAGAATTTATGGACAATAGGAGGGATCTGCTCTCAATCATGGAAACCAGGAATTCTCTGTCAACAGCTTTTAACCCACATTCGCATGTGTGTGTCTTATTAAGAATACATGTTATGTTTGGAGTTACTAAGGGGGATTAAATAATTATGTATTTGAAATTGATAAAGAAAATAAGGCTTTGTTGGCAATAGATAAATTACTTTTTTTGACATGTTCTACAATGCCTGGGACTTAGCACACATTGCGCAAATAGATTCACTGATATGAGCACTGCTAATGAATTAGGTGGGAGTATTGTATGTGTTCTTCAGAACATGGGTGGGCCTTCTTTTTCTGTCCTTCTGTGTCTGTGACCCTAGGCACTCCAAAATTCTGTATCTATAAATGAGGAACAAAAATGGCAACCTCATAGGAAGACCTATCGTGTCAGCTAACCTGGACCCCTGGGAGCTCCCAGAGTCTGAGCCACCAACCAAAGAGCTTGCACTGTCTGGCCCATGGCCCCAGGCACATAAGGCGGGCCACCTTCTTTGGCCTCAGTGGAAGAGGATGTGTCTAGTCTTGTACAGACTTGACACCCCGGGAAGGAAGTTGCCTGGGGCGTTGGGGGGGAGGAGCACTCTCTCAGAGGTGAAGGGGATGGGCTGTTGGAGGAACGGGGGTGGGGAAAGACCTCTGGGAGAGGGAACCCCGAGGGGAGGGGGCAACGTTAGAGATGTAAATAATTAAAATAATTAATTTTAAAAAACAATTTCCTAACGGCTGCTGCAGGTTTAAAGAAGTTAATGTGCGCAAGTACCTAATCACATCAGAAGCACCCAATGAATGCATGTTACTTTGACTGTAGTGCGTGTTTGTTTACAGTCCACTTTATACTTCTTGGCTAGTAACCCCAGGAAAATCTTAGAAACCAACTAAAGGGCAACCATAAAACCTGCCATGTACAATCAATGATGATGATGAGCCCTGAACCCCACAATGAAACTTAGACTTTATTTTTTTCCTAATTATTATATACATTGTTAAAACCAGCCAAACTGCTGGGCGGTGGTGGCGCACACCTTTAATCCCAGCACTTGGGAGGCAGAGGCAGGCGGATTTCTGAGTTCGAGGCCAGCCTGGTCTACAGAGTGAGTTCCAGGACAGCCAGGGCCATACAGAGAAACCCTGTCTCGGGGGGGGAAAAAAAAAAAAAAAAAACCAGCCAAATTGTATATTCCAATTCGGGGAAAGCTTTCAAGCTAATAGGTCTCTTCTCAGAGGAAGTGAATTTTAAATGCCATTACGTAAAACTAACAGCTAAAGTAGTAAAAAGAAGCAGCTTGCTTCCGCAACTCTAAGAAGATATGAGGGAAGTGTCGAGCATTTCCGGTTGGGCAGCATTTCCCATCTCCTTAGCAGTCATTCCTTGAGGAAAAAAAAAAAGCTTAAATCTCCTTGTCCTCTCTATATGAAAAGCAAGGAGCAAGTGGGAAAGTATATATGGTGTATTAAGAAAATTTAAAAATAATATGTATATATTTAAAACTCACTCAGGAAGTGAAAGAATTGATTAGAAATGAAGTGAAAGAATTAGAAAGGTAATTAGTTCCACCTTCACAGACCGCCCAGAGCGGACCTTTGCCTTCTCTAACACATTTAAAAAAAAAATTAAGTGTAATCTTTGACAAAAAGGAAAAGAAACAGCAAAAGAAAAAGAAAGACCAACAACAAATATAGTGGTATGCAAAACATGTTTACCATCCAGTAAAATGTGGATGATTCAGTGTGATTTTTTTTTTTGTAAATACTTGCTAAAATTTTTAAAGGAATAATATTTTGGGGCATATATGTTTGAGCTTTTGCAGAATGGAGTATAGTTTATAGTGTGTAATATTAATTAGTATCCAACCTAGTTCCCCTCTAAGCATGCCTGCTTCCAAGCCTAGCTTACTAGTCTATGTCCTCACCTACAGTCACTAAACATAAAGGACTAAGCTGCCTCGTTCCTCACTGCCTATGTCTCCCCCTCCTCACTGAATCTACCAACTTGAGTCCAGGGTATCAAGTGCAGGACACAGTATCTGTAATGTGGATTGCCTTGGTGCTGCTTGTATTTTGATGCTAATTCTGCTTCCTGAAGAGGGGCAGATCTTGTACTCAGGTGATTCCATATGAGCCTTCTCCCCATTTTAACTGGTCAAATAAAGGCTAGAGCCTGTTATTAGGCAATGGAAGGGAAAGGTCGGGCTGGAAGTTTTAGAGAAGGAGCAAGGAAGAAAAAAGAGGGATGAAAAGACAGAGGAGTAGAGAGAGAGGAAGATGGAGGAAAAAGGAGGTTGAAGATGAAGGTGGCCTGGAGGAGCCACAAGTAGCAAGGGATCTCATAGCTGGGGAATAGAGTGGTGTAGTGGTAGATCTGCCCAATCTAGGCTAGGCGTGCAGCTTATAAATACTATACCTGAGTTGTATGTTCTTTGTACAAGCATATTGGGGTTGGAAATTTATGGATATGAATCTTGCTGGTATTAAATATTAGGGCTGTACAATGTTTTCAATTTGCGACAATTTAGGTGGGCATGAGAAAGGGTGAAACTACAGAGCAGTCATTGGTGGTCGGTGTAGCCAACTCTGGGGTGGTCAGTCTGTGGAACATGGGCGGTACCTCCAGGTGTTCTCAGGAAGGACTGATTTGGGTGGCGTAGCAAGCCAGCCAGAGGAACCAGGGCCAGACAGCTGTTTTAGGCATCGATCGGGAAAGGAAGAAAGGGTAGCTACTGATTCTAGAGCCTAGCCGGAGCTAGTGTGCATTTTTAAAATTACACGTAACATATCTGCTTCTTTTTGTTTTAACTGGTACTTCTATGATTCTTACATTTAACTCCAGGGCTATTGATGCTCTCTTCCAACACTACCTCTCTGTTAACTCTTGGTGATGTCAAAATCCATTTCGAATGTTGATTTACTGCTACAATCTCTCCCAGTGGCTTGCCCTCTGGTTGACTTCATCACAATGTTCACAGCACAGACCCGTACACGGCCTGTAGTGCAGCCTCTCCACAATCTTCCAAATCCTTCTTCCCAGCTCACTGGAACTTGACAGTTCCCCCTCTCTACTATAACCTCTAACCCATAAATCTTATCGGAATTTCAGTCTTTTCCATTCCAACCAATACTTCACCTTCTTCTGAAGTTTATATTTCAAGTTCCATTATTATGTTTCTTCAGTCTTCTATTTCTTTAATGATTTCTCTTCTTCTCTCAGTCTTGATAATTATCCCATCTTGTTTATTGAAAACTCTGTGTGAATTTTCAAGCTTATCCACTAGATAGGATTGGAGAAATATTCATGGCCACACCACTTTAACCAGAGGTTTTCAATCACGCCACAGTTCCCTAATCCATTCAAGTCCTCACTCTCAGGATTATTTCATTCTTTCTCTCAGCTCCAAGGCCTGTTCCACATGTTCCCCTAAATATGATGGCTAGACTATCTCCCTGATACAATGGGCACAACAAAAAAAGCTGCCTGCAGTTCTTCATCTGCATCTATTGACTTACTCTTTTTGCCATGGCCAAGATAAATTGTCTGAGTCTTTAGTTAGCCCATCCCTCATCTCTAAGAGCATAGGCTGAGAATTGTCTCTCTCCCTTCTGCACCATTAGTGTTATTCTTTGAGACACCGAGCAACCAGATCGTGATTCCCTTCATCTTACAAGAGAAATATCGTAATATTGTATTAGAGCTTTCTAACTATTTCTGTATTCATTCTGTTGTAGCCTTCTTCTTGCGTTAAAGATTTTTTTTCTTTTTAATTTTATGTCCATATGTATTTATACGCATGCCTGTGTTGGGGTGGCTGCTCATGGTGGCCAGAATAGGCTTCGAATACCTTGGAGCTTGACTTATAGGTGCTTGTGAACAGTATGATGTGGGTGATAGAAAATAAACTCGGACCTTCTAGAAGATTGAAAAGCTCTCTTAATTGTTGAGACATCTCTCCAGCCTCCATCCCCACCTCATTTTTTTTTTTTGAGACAAGGTTTCTTGTATATTAGGATGGCCTGGAACTCACTGGGTTATAGAGGTAACTCCTGGTCCTACTGCCTCCACACCTCAAGTGCTGGGATTACACACCTATACCATTATACTATTTTCCTGTAGGGCTGTGCCCCATTCACACTACAGTCTTCCATTCTGTGCTCACCTCCCATTCTTTTTCTTCCATAGCTATTCAGACTATTCAAATCATACTTGATGCCAAGGAGGCTCAAACAAACAAACAAACAAACAAACAAACAAAAGCCTACTGTTTATGAGATCACTGGCTAAATACTCAGGAAACTTGCATCTAATATCAGCTCATTTGCTCTTTCATTAAGTCTGTTGGAAGTTTTGATTCTCATCTATTGCACATTGATTTTCTCTCAGCAGCTTGACCTCCATGCCTTAAAATGGAAGGGACAGAGATCACAATCCCTGAATTTACCATCTCCTCCTAAACTCATGTTGCTGATGCTCTCATCCATCCCAATGACTTTATGTATTATTATCTTCCCCTTAGAACTTCTTAAATTCCAACTGCACATGCCTAGTTGTAAAACATTTCAACTTGAATATCTAATACTTTAAATTTAATATAGTCATTTTGAATGACTGATTTTCCATATGATTTCCCTTATCTGTAAGAATTCCTCTTCTTTCTCTGGAGAAATTATTTAGTTCATCTGTTTATCTAATGCCCTATACACAGTCTATTATCAAAGTCCTAGCACTACATTAGATTGGGGGTGGGGGATTCTAGTTTCATATTCACATGTTGGAGTATCTAAGATTATTCACCATTCAAAGGTAAGTAATATTTTTAAGTAACCACATCATTTTACAACTAACATATTTCTAGTATTGCTCAAAAGTAAAAATATGCTACTTGCACATCAATAATGATGCTGTGTGTGAAATTGCATCATTCTAGGGATACCTATGTCCAAATGAGTTTATTGCTACCCAAGGCCCGTTACCAGGAACAGTTGGAGATTTTTGGAGAATGGTATGGGAAACCAGAGCGAAAACATTAGTCATGCTCACACAGTGTTTTGAGAAAGGACGGGTGAGTTATATGACATATCTTCAACAATTTGCTGTTTTATGATTATGTTAATATTTGTGAATATTCCAGCTAGTACTATGCATAGGTCATCAACTAAATCTGTGTATTATATAGCCTTGACTTAGTAGCATTGATGATTGTAAAGAACAGTATCGCAATGGCTCATGAACTGCTGATTTTCTCTGATGCAGATCAGATGCCATCAGTATTGGCCAGAGGACAACAAGCCAGTGACAGTATTTGGAGACATAGTAATTACAAAGCTTATGGAGGACATTCAGATTGATTGGACCATCAGGGATCTGAAAATTGAAAGGGTAAAACTAAAGTTAAAAAAGAAGAAGGAATATGGTATAAAATATGATTAATGTAAATGTATACTCGAATTATCCCTATTCATATAGATATGTATTTGACCATGCTTTCCTATTGGTTTATAAGTGTCTCAATTTGATTCATGCACTGCAGTATACATGTTACTGTCTCATTTTGAATCATGTGATTACAGTTTATATCAAACAATTAACATCAAACTCACAGGTTGAGACATGAGTAGGAAAAGGAAAAAATTACTAGAGTACTGGGGTTCTTTTATGAGAAGAAACTATATTATTTAAGATAGCAGTTTTTCATAACATTCATCTCTGAGTCCTAAAGACTTGAGGTGTGTGTGTGTGTGTATACAAATGGCCAGCAGTCAATGTTAGAAGTCTTTCTTTGATTGGTTGTCACATTTATATTTCTAAACAGAGAGACTCACACTGAACCTGATGCATATCAGTTTGTTTAGGCTGGGTGGCCAATGGGCTTCAGTGATCCACTTATCTCTGATACTGCCTGTCCACTGCCACAGCATTGGGTTTACAGAAATATGTCACCATGCCTGGCTGTTCAGGTGGATGCTGGGGTTCTGAAAGCTCTTTCTCATGTTCTCATGGCAGCCATCTCCCATCCTCTTGATTTTCTTTTTAATCCAGAACTACCAGAGAAGAGACAGTACCAGCAACAACTGTCTTATCATATAACTAACACTTTACATAAAGTCTTTCTTGTTCTGACATACTAAATATTCAATTGTTTTATATAGATAATGTATTTATGTACTTGTTATATATAAAAATTGTTCCAAATCTAAGCCTTGCAGAATTTCATGCTTCATTACAGTATATCTTATGATCTATATTTAAATCTATTTGAAGCTCTTTTACTGATACCATTCACACATAATTTTATAAGCTTCTATAACACACAATTGCTCCTGTTTCTTCTGTTTTGCACTGGGAATTGAACCCAGAGTCTTCTGTGTGCTAAGCAAAAACTCTGTCCTACTGCATTCTATAGACAGCCTCAATCCTGTTCATTATAACAGTAAAAGATCTCATTAGCAATTATGTGAGCAGAATTTGTCCTGGTTAGTAAATGGTCACCTTTATGAAATACCCATAGATGCTAAGACATTGGTCACCTTCGTCCAGCCTATCATTTTAACTCATGTTATCGCCCATTAATCTGCCATTTTGTCTAGCATGGAGACTGCATGACTGTCCGACAGTGTAACTTCACTGGTTGGCCTGAGCATGGGGTTCCTGAAAACACCACCCCTCTAATTCACTTTGTGAAGTTGGTGCGAACAAGCAGAGCACAGGACACTTCCCCTATGGTTGTGCATTGCAGGTAAGTAAGATGCTTTAGAATTCATCAAATGCTTGGAATACTCTACAATCTGAGGACGCCTTGTTATGTTCATGATGCTATTTCATTTTCTCATAGAAGGTGGATTTCGATTCATCTCAGCTGATAATTTCCAAGAATTTTATTGATTAGGATAACCAGAATATAGTTGACTAAAAGTCCAAATGGTCAAAGGGTAGTGACAAGTTCATGCTTCACAAAGCAAAGTTAAATCTCTATCAGCACAGAGTTTATTTTTTTAAATCTAGGATTAGATTATGCTTCTTGGAGGCTTCTAAATCATTTAAAACTCTCAGCTCACCATTGACATGTGTGTGTATTTCTGATAAAAAAAAGCAACAGAACAGAGCATCTTCCTTTATGTAAACCTAGTTTTAATAAAACTCAATAACCAGAGAATCTCCAAATAACAACCTAATCTCCAGATAAGAAAAGAAATTTATCAGAATGTATCCATATCAGATGTCACTATCATACATCTATACCATCAACAAAGATTCAGCCTTTGCTAACAAAGGACCCTGCAATCTTGTTCTCCTTGTAGTGCTGGGGTTGGAAGAACAGGAGTATTCATTGCTCTGGACCACTTAACACAACACATAAATGACCATGACTTTGTGGACATATATGGACTAGTAGCTGAACTGAGGAGCGAGAGAATGTGCATGGTGCAGAATCTGGTAAGATACCAAGCTGACACTCAGTTCATGGTTGCCAGCTCTAGCATTTGTACATGGGACCATCTTCCTTGTACAGCCTGCCTCAAGCCAAATTGTTTTCCTCTATTATAAACATCAAGGGAGGGGGAGAGGGTGAAGAGTATAGGAGAACTAAAGATATTCTTGTGTACTTTCACTGACTGTACATCCTAATTAGTGCTGCTGGTGGGTGTGTAGAAAACAACTTACAACACAGCTTAGTATTTAACACTTAGTGACTTTGAAAAGTGTAGAAAACAAATTCAAAGGGATTTCTTCAAAATGTGCTAAAGGCTGTAGTTGGAAGAAAATTACTAAAATATTGACTTTAATGAGTTTGTTTGTATGAATTCATTTGTATGAATTTATGTCTGTTGCATATTAGTATTAGTGATTATTGCAGTGTGTTATCAGCTGAATAACTAGGAAATTTTACTTATTACTTTGGATAAGATATCTACAATACAGATTTCTTTTGTCACTAATGAAGAACACAGTATAATGGAAATGGGACCAACAGTCACCTAATGCCTGTTGTGCTCCTAGTAATACATCAGATCCTTTACAGAAATTTTTTTATGTACTCTCCATATAATCCTTATCAGTAGATCAGGGGCAGAAAACCAAGTATCCGTCTAGGTCTTACTGGCTCTACTTTATATGCAGGGAAGCAGAAGTTTCCAGAAGGGAAGTGATACTCCAAGCAGTTAAAATCAAGATTCAAACTTCCATCTCTTTAACTAAAATATACAAGCTATTCCTGTCCATTTCTCTTTACTGGACTTTGTACACTGTATAAATACATAGATTTTCTAGCAGCAAATGCAAAGGTCTTTCACATTGATGTTTTCCAAAGTATAAGCTGAAATACAAATCTTTCCAAATGTACTAAAATCTGAGAAAACAGAGCTGGTGCTAAATGTGAGAAAGGAACCGGTGTTTTTGAATGTGGAATGTCTTAGAGCCCTTAGGCAACTGTGCATTGACAATACCAAATGAAGGTTCATTTTTTGCAACATTTCTCACACTTGGGGTGCCTCTCAGTATTTTTGGATTGCAGAGCTGTGACGCCACCCCTCTTACATTCCCAGTTTTAGGGAGCTGATGTCATAGGCTTTAGATGCCCAGTGGTTATTGGAGAAAATGTTTAAAGATTTAAATCCAGAACAAATTATTTCTTTTTCACAAATAAATTGTACAGTTATGTAAATGTAAGAAAAGTAAGAAATTGCAAAACATGGAAAAACAAATAGGAAGGGAACACTTCTCTAAAGCTTATGTTAATCATTTGGATTTCACATGCTTTCTTAAGAGAAACTATTTGGAGAAAAAAATCCTTAAGCATACTTTACATAGTTATAATTTTTAAAATGAAATAGATTGGCAGTTAAGAGCACTGACTGCTCTTCTAGAGGACATGGATTCAATTCCAAGCACCCACAGTCTCCTATAACTCAGTTTCCAGAAAAGCCAATACCCTCTGATGGCCTCCTCCAGCACTGTACGTGCCTGCTGAACAGACATATAGGCAGGAAACATCCATACACATCAAATAAATAAAGGTTAAGAAAAGGAGTGATAAGTTTTTTGTATGTCTTATTATAACACTAGTGTTAATGTGCCATTATCTTTACCTTGTGATATGGCACAATACTTCTTTAGAAGCATGAAGAATACCAAGCATATTTCTTCTCATTCACTGGAGTTTATATGCAAACTATACATTTTAACCTTTAGTGTTTTTGTAGGACTCATCATTCACCACCACTACAATTCTGGAAGGCTTAGCTAGCTAAAACTAGATCATGCCCATGTCCATCCCCTTGTGTGCTGACAAGGGACAAGTAGGTGGCATATCATTCTTCCCTTAAATTGCTTCAGAAACAGAATATGACATGTGACATGGGCTGCCTTCGTGAGTATACTACCTAGACAGTCTAGAGATTCCCAAACTCAAAAGCACCATTCATTTGGTTTAATTTCACATCATTGATTAATTTGGATGAAGCAACTTTTGACAAGTTTAATCTAAAGTCATTATTACAATGTTTAACACATTATAGACACAAAATTCCCACTACCATATCCTCATAAATTTATTTTCTATAATTCTAAATTCTGTAATTCCAAGGTGCCATCCTCATTTTTCTATAATTATTATTCACTCACACACACACAACACACACACACACACACACACTCACACACACACACAAGCACACACCACTTCTGAGTCCAATTATTGTTGCCTACGTGAACATGGGCTCAGAGATAACCAATTAAACTTTGGCAATATTAAGGAAAACTGTCTCTCTTTCCCACTGTAGCCATTGACTGCCTGTAGCTCTTCAACTAGTGGTGGGGCCTTCTGAGCCTTTCTCCCACCCATATTGGCATAGTAAAAGACAGCCTGTGCATTTTGTAGTAGGCCCTACAAATCAGATGGTTGCTCCTCATCTCATAAGGACTCCCAATATCAACCCAAACTCTCAGCCACAAAAACTCAATTTCTTAATTTTAGTTAAAAGTAGAAAAAGATAGAAAGGAAACTAACATTTTTCATCTCAAATCCTTAAGGGTAAACACTGGCATCTAATAACATTGACAGAATCAGTAGTTGGCTCTTTTGTCTAGGACAGAGTAGAACTGAATGTTTCCTGGATTCCTTCTTCAAACAATAAGAGTTGAATCCCTTGCCAGACTTTGCAACTTTGTGGAAGTAACCTTTGTGAAGAGTGTTCAATCAAGAACACCAATTAAAAATATTCCCAGTTTAGTACTTGGTATATGTTATGAACTTCTTGGATCATATTTGTTAGCCAGCTGGAGTAAACTCGGGTTGGATAGGAGAAGAGAAAGTTCAAAGTTTCACAATTATTTAAATAGAATGTTTCAAAATCAGAATCGAGCTCTTGAGTTTTAGTTCTGACTTTAAGCTGTTTTTCTTTATTGAGCTTTATCATTTACACAAGCATGCTATCCGCACTGAGTAAAAACAACTATCTAAAGCTCCAAGTATCACATCCAGGATGCAGTATGTGTCCTACAAGATTTTCCTGCATCCTCTCCTTGCAGGAAATCAGTGCTCTGAAGCTCTCATTTGTCTTAGTTACCTGAAGTTATGCCCTATCTAGCTTTTCTCTGTAATAAAAAACAGGAAAAAAAATGACTATATCCTGTCTCCAGTCCTTATAAAATAGTGTTGCCTTACTGAAGAGCCATGGTTTATTTTCTTCTGTTACACTGAGGAGTGATTTCAGTTTCTATGAGGGATGTTCCCATCTCAGCACGCACTACAGTAAGTGAATACAGGAGTGGGAAGGCAGGAAGCTCAGCAACATCCTGCCACTGAAAGTCACTGCAGGGACACAGATCACAACTAAGAGAAAGAGACATCCAAATGGCCATTCTGAGAGCAGGATCTGAAGCGTTATTACATCCTGAAATGCTGCTGATGCCTTGATTAATGGTTGATGTGGTTTAGTTTCTTTCCTGCTTTGGGTTCTCCTGGAAGTTAGCTGGCATAAACTTATGTAGTAGAAGAAGAAAAAATAACTAATCATACTTTTGCTACATATTTTATGTATGTTATGTCTTTTAAATCTCACAGGGCAGGTTTTGTGATTCCTGGGACCAGGGGATTGAGCATCGGGAAACAAAAAATTAAGTCTTAAGGTAGTATAGTATGGTTGTTAAAGGTAGAAACAGTGATTTTCATGACATGCTGCTGCTTCTTGGCAATGACATATGATGCCAGAAGGTTCTTGGAGCCCACAGGACTATCTCCCAGCTTGGCTTGCTGTCCTGGCAGAGTTTACAATCATCATTCTTTCCAAGAGAGAAGATGAGTTCCTGACAGCTCAAAGCCTCAAATATCAAATGTGGCTTCAAGTTCAAATGCACTTTTGAAAGATACCAAAATTCATGAGCATAAATTATTTTTTTAAAATAATTGTGTTGTGTTGGTTTCTATTAATAATGTTATTCACTGTGTGCTGTAAATTTGAGGAACATTATTCTTGTGACAAGGAACTTACTGAAAATTTCAGTAGGATTGTTATTTCCTGACTACACTTCATGCCTTAACCAAATCAAATGCTGTAATATGATCATTTGTGAGGACAGAACTTGATCTCTAATGACTTTTTCATGTTCTCTAAATTACATCTGCCCTCAAATGGTGAAGATTGGGTAGCTGTAAAAATTAAATGAGATGAAGTAAACAAATATTTATTGCACAATTGCTGTGTTCCAGGAAATGGTTTTGCCAATTGGAGTTTAGCACTAAATATCAAAGAGTTCTCATAGAGATGCCCTGCTAGTGATAAAGATTTACTGGAAAGGTTTTGGGGTCCACAAAGAAATGAATATTGCTGTTAGTGGTAAACAATTCCAGCAGAGAACTGCTACTGAAAACCTCCCCGAAGCATGCAAAGCATTATGTTAACTGATACGATTATAACCATTTAAAATTATCATTCTTAAGTGTTTTATCAAAATCAATTTTATATATATTTAGTAAGATATTTGATAATATTCTTTTAACACCAGGGGTATTCTGGTAGAAAGAGTGAGTATGCTTTAAAATATACACTTTCATAGTCGGACCAATGTTCCAGCAATGCTAACAGGCAATTAGTTTTAACCATGTAGATGTTACTGGATTCAATCTTGACATGTAGTTGGAAGATTAGAAGTCTTTGCCCAGTGCTTCCATGTTAAAATACTTCAATACTTCAGTTTGTATTCACAAATTAAGAAACAGTCCTTGGTGTTGGGTTAGCCAAATGTCCCAGTGATTAGCAGAATTACCAAATGTATTTTAAAAGTGCTGTTCAGTATATGAAACTGCACACTTGTAGCTTTCACAAGTAAATAACCAGATGTTTATCTGTTTCTTTAAAAGAAAAGTATTTTTGAATATACAGAAGTCACTGAATTGTGTCCTTTTGGAGAAAGGGAGCTCACATGTAGATTTTTCATACAGCACACAGCTACTTTTCCATACAGCAAGACAGAATATATTAATACTTGGCACTTAGTGGCAAATACCTAATAAAACAACCTCTCAGGTCAATAAGAAGCCACATGAACTTATCAAATCTTATGATGGAAATAGAAAATAATTTGTAAACTATAATTCTGTTTCTAACTTTGCCTGTGTCAGATTCAGTTCATCTTCCACGGTAACCGCATAACCCACTTTGTAAGAAACATTGACACCCTGTCTGTCATTTCAACATTTGTTCCTTGTTGCCCAGGCACAGTATATCTTCTTACACCAGTGCATTCTGGATCTTTTATCAAATAAAGGAGGTCATCAGCCTGTCTGTTTTGTTAACTACTCCACACTTCAGAAGATGGACTCTCTGGATGCCATGGAAGGTGGGCAGACACAGGGCACACACAATTTGCTAGCTTACTGCCTACTGCAGGACTATTAACTTCAGCATAACCACAATTACTAAAATACTGGAGAAGCTAGTTGAGTACCTGTATCGTGTTTTTCATTTCTTTATTACCTAAGTTGAGATAATAGCCTTTGAAGTCTTGATCATGTTTTACCATTCTCAAACACTAGACCACCAACTAGGCAGCATACGCCAGCTGATATGAGGCCCCCAACACACATAGAGTAGAGGACTTCTGGGTCAGTGTCAGAGATGATACACCTAACCCTCAAGAGACTGGAGATCCCAGGAAGTTTAGAGATCAGGTGGGGTGGAGAATGGAAACATCCACGTGGAGACAAGGGGTTGGGGAGGAGGTATGGGATGTGGAACAGTTGGAGGGTGGATGGGAGGGAATAAAATATGCAGTGTAAAAGAATAAATTAATTTTGAAAAGTTAGCCACTAAATAAATAAATAAATAAAATATAAAAGCCTAAAAACAAATCCAACAACAATTCATGGGTTGGGGGAAGAGGCCATGAATTTGAATAAAAGCAAAATAATTATGTGAGGGTGGGGGTTGTTGAGGGAAGATAGAGAAGGCAGAAATGATATAAATATAATCTCAAACATAAAAGAGAATTCAAACTTTTGAACTGTTAATCACAATTTAGTCTTTGACATCTTCTTATCTGCTATAGGTGATGTGGAACTTGAATGGGAAGAAACTACCATGTAAAATTTGGACCAAAGCTTACAACTGGAAGACAGAATTTTCAGATCCCAGGAGCCAAAATTATCCCTCTTGTTTCTGAATTGACCTGGGCAAAGGAAATCTTCATGTTTCCCAGGTTATGCCTTGCTAACTGGGCTGATCGGTTTATGGACAGATGGTTATAGGAAAACAGCCCTATAAGATAGTTACTTGTTTTATATAGAATTAAATATTATGTATTTTAAAATGTCTAAGAAAATATACCATGCAAGGTTTTTGAGGTCCTTAATTATTTTTGAAATAAGCCAAATATAAAATTATTATTATTATTATAGTATATGTGTTTCAGAGTACATTTTCCCTATGTATTGGATTTCATTTTGAACAAAAGCTGTAGATGTCAATTTGGTAGTATTATTTTGGCCTCCAGGGTGATGCTGATGTTTCTTATGGACGACTTCCAAGACTGTCATAATGATCTGCACTTCCACACACGCCCCTGGGTTTTGAATCCTCTGTTTTATGAGTGTCGAGATATCATCTACTGATCCTGAACAGCTGAACAGTAACCTCGTGACACTGCAGAGACTGCTCAGCCTTTATTCTGCACACAGTACCTCTCTGAGAAAACTTCAGGCTATTTAAATTGTACTGTGATCTTCGGTTTGCAAAAATTGAAAAGAAAATTTCAAAGTACAACCTCACTTACTAAGTTATAGAGTATCTTTCAAGCCTGCCTACATTGGCACACCAGCAGGCACAGGTTGCACCCACTATTGTCTCAAAATACATAATCAAGCAAATCAGAGTATTTGTTAGCTAGATTTACACTCAACACTAACAGTTTTGAAGATTTTCTGAGTAGAAATATATAAAAATGGCAGTAAAACCAGACAGTGGGTTGCACGCGTGTAAGCTGATGAACGACATGTGTGGAGCCAACACAAACTTCCTCGTAGATGACATACTTGAGGGCTGATTATGCAGAAGAACACTTAGTATGACTTAAAGAAATTAACAAGGCTAGAGCAAATAAGACATTTAAAAGATAAAATCATTTTAAATCTCTTTGCTCAGTATAATAATGTACATATTGAACTATATGAAATTGTTTCATATTAGAGAAAGCCGAGAGAAGCTGAGAAGGGCAACCATGTACAAGGACCAGCAATCTCAATTAATCTGGACCCCCAAGATATCTCAAACACTGGACCACCAACCAGGCAGCATACACCAGCTGATATGAGGCCCCCAATACACATACAGTAGAGGACTTCCGGGTCTGTGTTCATTCAGAGATGATACACCTCTCAAGAGACTGGTTGCCCCAAGGAGTTTAGAGGTCAGGGGGGGTGGGAGGGGTGGGGACAGCCACATGGAGACAGAGGTGTGGGGAGGAGGTATGGGATGTGGAACAGTTAGAGGGTGGATGGGAGTGGTATAAAATATGGAGTGTAAAAAGTAAATTAATCTACAAAAAAAAGAAGTTGTTTTGTCACAGATTCAAAATCATAATAACTAAATAGTATTCACTATCCCAATTCTGTGATAAGAAATATACCTTGCACTTTATTTCTGCCGAATTATACATAGAGAAAATGTGAGAGCTAATAAAAGTGAATATTGATGAATTGGGTTACCTGGAAGCATGATTTGAAATATTAATTAAATTTTATGTATATAAGACATCAACAATTAGATTAATTATATTACAGATATTATATAGTAATATAAAATCTTTTTGTATTAGTACAACATAATTGTAATTTTTATGCTGTATGCAATTCACATAAAATTATTTCCAAAGGCATTCTCAAAAATTAATATTGATATAGAATGTAGTATCTAAGCAATTAAATATTTTATTTTAAAAAGTAGTATCCAAAAATTTCAAGATTTGCATCCTGTTTTTTTTTTTTATGAGAAGCATACAAATGAATAACAACAACAACTCAGATCAACATGTTTACGCTATTGAACATTACAAAAAGCAATAATGACAACTGAGGAGTGGTTGAAGAGATTTAAGTTTCAGCTAAACACTCTCTGTTGAAAAATATATGGCAGCCAGCAGGGGTTTTGTGTTCATGGAAGAAAGAAAGTAGGCTATGAAAAGTCCTGATTGGATTTACTCTTAAATATAGTAAGTAATGACAATGATAATAGTAAAGAAAAATATATAGTTTGATTCAAAGGCTAGATCATTGTCTATGATAGCTGCAAAATGGATTCATGAGAATAGTTTTTCTCAGTTGCCCTGTGTGTTCAATGTGAATGTCCACAAAGCAACTGAATAACATCAACTCTCTTCTAAAATAACCTTGACTAAGCTGTAGCTTTTTATTAAGTCACCTGCAGATTATTCTAAAATGAAAGGTTTCTTCGGTGAAAATAATAGAGCCTTGAGAATCACTTTTGCTTATACCCCAAGTAATCACTGTCTGATATCAAACCATATTCTAAATAATAGTGAATCTGTAGAAGACACGGGTTAGAATCATTTTAGCTCTCCTACAAATTAGTGAAGATAATTTTCAAAAGGATTTGAATTCTTTACCAGAAAACAATATGTAAGTTGTTATATCTGCACAGCTTAGTAATACATAAAGAGATTTTAACTGAGAGTAGATAGATAGATAAATGGTCTCCTAATTAGATTGTGAAAGGACCCATGTATATAGTAGTTCTACAGGTGGCTACTAAGTGTGAATTAAAATAAAGAACACCTGTAGCTTTTTTAGCTCCAATTTGTCAAAGTTCATTGAAGCGTTTGTACTATAAATGATCAACATGTGTTTCATAAGAATCAAGTGAAACTGGAGCCTCTCTGAATGGTTCGCCAGAGACCAGAGCAGCTGTGGGTAGTGTGTCTCCTTTCATGCTGCACTTAAATACATACTTTTTTTTTCTGTTACTGTATAGGAAATGTACATAATAAGTCTTTTTTGCAAAAATGCTAATTAAACTTTGACCTCGACATAAAAGAACAAACCACATTTCGTAAACTATACCAAACACTTGATTTTTAAAATGGAATTTATGTCCAGTAGAGTATTCTGTAAGCTCATACAGTCCTTGAGATTACAAAGTCACTTTACAAGGTCTTTCAGGAAATTCAAAGTAATATTTTTAAGAGAATTGGAACACAAAATGACTTGAATTGCTCAACTAAATGATACCAATCATTGAAACTTGAACGTTGTTAAACATTAACGCAACAAAATACCTATCTTCTTAAAATAAAGAATGTTTCAGGATAAATGATTTATTTAATATGTACAGTTTCCAGAATACCATATAGTATATCTACTTCTGAAGATAATCTAAATTACACTTATGATTACACACATGAAATGTTTTGAAACAAAAAAATAAACTTTATGGAGTTAGAATGGTCTTCTTTTCAGGCTGGCTTATCTGTAATATAAAAATAAACCACATTACAATGAAGAAAATAAAACTTTCAATATTTATTTTAATTAATATGTCAAGGAAAAACTTTAACAGTATCACATTAACAATACCCAATGTAGAACTACATAATGTTGGACATGTGAAAAGTTTATGACCCATAACTAGAAAAGGTATCCATTAATTGAAACTGCAAATATAATTAATAAGGTTAAACATCCTATTTAAGGGTTATATTGAATTTTATGATTATGATTTCATATTTGTATGCTTCACATGGAAAGATTGAATAGAAAATGATAACAGATGTTTTGATTTTTTCTAAATAAAACCATGGATATCTCCATAAACGAGTGATCAAAAATCATGCTAAAGGAATATTTGTATTTAAATAAGTATATAGACACATACACAATGTAAAATTGTGATTTGGAAAACAAATTGAGAAAGTCTTCATTTTAGATGACTCAACTTGACATGCTGAAAAATACCTAAAATATTATTCTTTGAAAATAAAACAAATGCAGTCAAAAGTCTCCCAAGTATATCATTGTCCTCTGTTGATACGATTATATTTGCAAAGTCACATCCTATTTTAATTTAAATTCATATTCACCAAAGTTATTTGTAGATTGGAAGGTCATCTGGGTGGTTTATAGAGCTTTTCACAATATTTATATCATCATATTCTTCCCAAATCATTTAAGCTTTCTAGGCCCTACATAATAGTTAAAGATAATAAAATATTAATTGTTGCACCTTAATGTACATATAAAGGTGAGTGTTAAATTTAAAACCAAAGATCCTCTCAGAATTGAAAATATCCTATTGCTCTGCAGGTATCCCTTTAAGTCACATAGATGGTATGCCTTGAATGAGGTGAAATGTTCATTATGAAGGAAAACCATAATTATGTCCTCTCCCAATTTCCAATTAGCTAAACAGAGACTTTCTGTTAATCACAATAAGACAACCCAAGGATAATTGTGGCCATGGGTCATTTTTTGCAGAAAGTATATCACTCTGGGATAAAACATAATACCCACGTTAATGAAAAATTATACTACATTCTAGGAGACAAGACTATATTTGCAATATATCAATTCTTTCAAAATTAGTTTGTAAATTATTAAAATTGTTTTCTAAATTCAAAACTCCATGCCTGTTTCTTGAATGAAAGAGTAGAAATTATCCAAGGCTTGAGTAGAAATCTTCAGAGCCTTTAGTAAAACTAGACTCTAATGTTTGAAATATCAAAATAAAACACGTGACACTGGAAAACCCCTCGAGTCCTTTTTAAATTAAGAAGCCAATGAAACACACTTCAAATTATCTCATTCACAGCACAAAACATCTAAAAATGAATTACCAAATATAGCAAAATGCAAGTGATCACTAATTATATTTATGATACATTAATAAAACATTGTAGGGATATATATGCATATGTATATATACATATATATGTGTGTGTGTGTGTGTATTCTTAATAAGAATGCTTGCTTGTCTAGCAAAGGACCTGAGTTTGATTCACAGAACCCATATCAGGAGACTCATCACTTGCTGTATCTCCAGCTCCAGGAACCCAACACTTCTGGCCTCTGTGGGCATCTGCCCTCATGTGCACACATACACAGGCAGGCAAAGATGCACACATACAAATAAAAATTAAAAATTCATATTGCTGTATTATTACCTTTCCTCTTGCTGTGGTGAAATACCATGGCACACAGTATAAGGGAGAAAGAGCTACTTTGGCTCACAGTTTGAGGGTACAGTCCATCTTGGCGGGTTAAGTCATGGCAGCAGGAACGTGAGAAGGTAGCTCATAGAATGCATCCACAGAAAGCAAAACAAGGTGAATGTTGGTGCTCAGCTAGCTTTCTCCTTTGTATTCACTCCAGGGCCCAACTTCAGAGGACCATGCTGCTCACTTTGAGGGTGAATCTTCCCATCTCAATTAACCTATAGAGATAGTTCCTGAAAAGTATGGCCAGAGGCTTGTCTTTAGGTTATTTTAAATCCTGTAAATCTGGTCATGTTAACCACCAAAGATGGATAAACACAATAAATAATAACAATATTTTTAATATAGCTGTCTAAATGTGATAATAAAGGACAGTGAACATAATTGTTACTGGAAAATAAAAGATATCATAATTAAACTGTATTTGTTAAATTGGTATTTTTTTCCTTTTTAGTTGATTTAATGTGATCTTTGTCAATTTATTTGTGTATAGAGTAAATTCTGCCTACAGTTGCCTACTTGCTCCTTATCTCTTCTATCACTCATGCCTCCTCCTTACAGGTAAGGGTATGATCTAGCTGTTGTAATCACAACATTGTATCAGGTGTGTTTGGTTGCCTGCACTTGGCCTGTACCATATTGGACCTGTTAATAATCATTCCTGAATTTCGGGAAAGATCTTTGGGCCCAACCACTTCCTGCTGAATCATTGGCTACCAATGGATTCTTGGGGGAAGGCAGTATTTGCCTTTACTTGAGTACCAATTGGTGAGCCAGTGGGCTGCAGTGAATAGTTCTGAACCAATTGTCACAAAAGAAGGTCCTGGCAAAACTCAGTAGATCATACACACACACACACACACACACACACACACACACACACACACAGAGTGGGCTGCAGTGGATAGTTCTGAACCAATTGTCACAAAAGAAGGTCCTGGCAAAACTCAGTAGATCATACACACACACACATACACACACAAACACGGAGGATAAGAGAAGGAGAAAAAGAATGAAGCTTGTAATAATGAAAACCATAATATTTAATGTTTGGGATTTATAAAATTAAGAGCATATTACACATTGCAGAACAGAAGGAATGTTCATAAAATTTAATATAATGGGAATTCGAAAAAAATAAATAAAAACAAAGATTTGGAAAAAGCAGTGATTCTCACTTACCTAAGACATTATATCAAACAACACAACACAATAATCAAAATTACAGAATTCAGAGGCAAGTCAGAAAATATATTTTAAAAAATGATTTCTAAATATACCTCATATAATACAAAAATATATATTTATAGGTTCAAGAGACTCTCTGAGATCTCAGGAATAAACACACACACACATCCCAAGTCCTATGATTTATCAAAAAGAAACTAAACTACACTTATAAGAAAGGACCTGGTTAACTGATATTGGTAGCTTTATTTATAATTACTAAAATTAAAGAAATTGAGTGCTTACACTTGGGAATCAACAAATGGGCAATGAAGTATTTTAGTAACTTGTTAGTAAAATACTAGTAAACTATTGATGTCTTCAAGAATAGAGAATTTCTAAAAACATGCCCAGGGAACAAAATAGATAAGTAAGAATATTTACATATGATTTGTATGCAGTTTGGGGACATGTCAAACTAATCTATAGTATGAAAAATAAATGTTTATGTGAGTTGGGTAATGTGAAGATTTAATGGACCAATATTGAAATGTGAAAGGTAATGAAACAGTTTCTCCTTGGATGGAGTGATGTTGATGTGCAGATCCATGTGCAAAATGTATGAAAATGTGCACCCAACCAGTGCATTTTACTTTATATACATTGTATAAATAAATACAATAGAATACATTACAGAAACAGAGGATTAATGAAATATTTACAAGACATTTAAAGTTTGTCACTTATATAACAACTTGAGATACAGTAAGTCCTATGTAATTATGAACATACCATCCTAAAGGAAACATAAATTCTTGAGTGGAGAAAGTTATAATGTACACTGTGAGCTAGGAGTGGAGGTCAGGAGATTTCATTGGACTTAATGAGGAAACTATCAAAGAATTTCCAAGTCATTTCTAACTCTCTCTCTCTTTCTCTCTCTCCCTCTCTCTCTCCTCTCTCTCTCTGTCTCTCTCTCTCTTTCTCAAAGTGAAACACATTTGGCTACATTATTGGGTTTGATGCCTTAAGTTACAAGTAAAGTAGTCCATTCTCTATAGGTTTCTTTTTAATTTAAAATATTTCCTAGTGGGAATAAACACAAGATCATTTATCCAGAACCAAGGTTGTTAATCTCAGAGAAGGTGTGGGAAAGTGGTTCTCAGAGGATGGGGTGCTTCGTCGGGTAAACGGAAAACAAAGTGTATCCTTCAAAGCTGCACAATTAGATTTAAGAGAATAGCATAGTAACCCTACTTAATACTGTATCAGATTCTTGCAAAATACAGATAGAGGGTGTTCGTTATAATCACCATGAAAGTATCTCATCATGTGAGGTACTGTAGTTGGTAATTAATTGGATTCAATTATTCCACAGTGTACATTTATTCTGGAACATTTGGTACAAGACAATTACATGAAATTTTATTTTACAATTAATAAAGTTATCATTTTAGAAATTGTGAAATAATTTTTAATCATTAAAAGTGATTAAATTTTATACACTACTGATTTATTGCAATAAATCATATGGAGTGTCTATGGATTTTTCACAAGCCTATCATAGTTACATACTAGCCTGTTTGCACAAGATAAATGTGGAGAAAATTATTAATTTACATTTCTTACTTACTTATTCCATTCCCATAGGTATTTCTGCTAAACAACTGGTACTTTAAGTATTAAATATAGTCCTTGACATAGTCCAAGTACTTTCCAGAGAGAGCATTTGAAGGCTACAGAATTTTTCTAACTTCCAATTTTTATGTTTCCATAGCTGAGATGGTGTATTTACTCACTGGATTCCCACAAACACATATTCATCAGAGTGTAGTTTGCTCATAAAATTAATTGACAATAAGAAGATTAGTATTGATGTCCTAGTCTATTAAAGGAGAAGTTGTACACTTTTAAAGAATATACTCAAATGGTGATATGAATCTATATGTAAAACAGACTGTTGTGATTTTATTTGCCATAAGTAACTTTACAGCAGCACTACCAAGTCTAGGAAATTTTCTGAAGCATGTGTAAGAATTGACTCATTTTGTGACAGTTCTTATGATGAGGTTCTATTATTTGGCTTTTATAGGCTCACAAAGCCTCATGGTCACAGACAGCCACGTTTTCTACTATATCCTGCTGTATTACATTGAGACCACCATGTAGATGACCACATCTCTGCTCTTACCAGCTTGGGCATAGTACATACACATTAACACTAAACCTATGCTCAAAACAGATGCTTCTGGGTATTGTCTGTTGTTGAGGTTTGGTCTTGCTGTCTGTTGCAAATGCTAAGTGTGAGCCTCCAAGACCTGGAGTGTGTACATACACCCAAATGATGCTATGTGACCCTGCCCCCAAGTTATTTCTGGTTGGTAAATAGATACCAACAGCCAATAGCTGGGCAGAAGAGACATTGGTGGGGTTTAGGATTCCTGGGCTTGGGATCAGAAGGTGACTATAAGGAAAAGAAGAAGGTGAAGGAGGAATGGAGGAGAAGCCACTACGTATTAGGTGAGTCAGGAAAATGTGACCCTGAGGGCTAGCCAATTGGAATTAATGAGCAGCTCAGATAAAACATAGTAAGTAATAAATAACTCAGAGTTATTAATAGGAAAGTAGATTTTAATAACAGAGAGGGAAGATATCTGCCTAGCTCTAGTGCTAAGACTTTTTGTAAATATAAAGGTGGTGTGTGTCTTTTATCTGGGAACTGAAAGATCAAGGTGGGCTAAAAAAAATCTCTACAACAGTCAGTGGTAATCTATGTAGTTAGAGTGCATCACATGGCCAATGTTAGTACAGCCTTGTATTCAGATATCTAATTCATTTTCCATAGTCTATGTAGTTAGTTATATCATATGGTCAATGCTGGTACAGTCACTGCATTAAGATATTTTGGTAGTCTTTGTATTGTTTGCTGTCTCTTCCAAAATATAACTAAGCCATATTATTTACTATGTAAATTCTTTACAAATTGTTGTCATATTTATGCCCCTCATTCACAGCTCTGATAATTTCACTGATCTCTTCGGTACCTCTTCATTGCCCATTGAATTAAACATGCATTAAAAATTACCTTTCCTGTGAGGAGGACCCAACATCTGTCCCAACACTGGAAGTATTTGGGACCAGTGGGACCAGGCACACAAGAACTCCACCAGCCCAGTGGCTCTGGTTCCTTCCAGACCAGGCACACAGGAACTCCACCAGACCAGTAGCTCTGGTTCCTTCTGGTCTCTGGGCTGGTGTCCTGAGCAGACCTTGGGCTCAAGCTCAGCAGCCAGTCTCACAACACCCAGAGGAAGCTCTACTTCCAGGCACTTTAAAAAGCCCAGGATCACAGGATCCCAGAATCACAGGATCACAGAGACAGCTTGACTCTGAGAAGTTCTGACACAACCAGGATCACAGGAAGGACAGTCTCCAGTCAGACTTAGCAAGGGCAGGTAGCACTAGAGATAACCAGATGGCAGGGGGCAAGTATAAGAAAATAAACAACACAAACTAAGGTTACTTGGCATCAGAACCCAATTCTCCCATCATAGCAAGTCCTGGACACACCATTACACTGGAAAAGCAAGATTCAGATATAAAATCACTTCTCATGGTGATGATACAGGACTTTAAGAAAGACATAAATAGTACCCTCAAAGAAATACAGGACAACATAGGTAAACAGCTAGAAGCCCTTCAAGAGGAAACACAAAAATCCCTTAAAGAACTACAGGAAAACACAATCAAACAGGTGAAGGGAATGAACAAAACCACCCAGAATCTAAAAATGGAAATAGAAACAATAAAGAAATCAAAAAAAAAAAGAGACAACCCTGGAGATACAAAATGTAGGAAAGAAATCAGGAGTCATAGATGCAAACATCACCAACAGAATACAAGAGATAGAAAAGAGAATATCAGGGGCAGAAGACACCATAGAAAACATTGACAAAACAGTCAAAGAAAATGCAAAAAGCAAAAAGCTCCTAACCCAAAACATCCAGGAAATTCAGGAGGCAATGAGATGACCAAACCTAAGGATAATAGGTATAGAAGAGAGTGAAGACTCCCAAGGTAATGGGCC
>NW_022196910.1:34637866-34653110 GCF_008632895.1 Mastomys coucha | reverse complement strand
TTAAATGTTAACAAATTCAGATAAATTGAAATCATGTAACTTTTCTCAGCATAATGCAATAAAAGTTTTTTTTAAAAAAAATTACTTTTCCTGCAGTAATACCTCTGTTTTTCTAGACTAGTGCTTCTCAATCTCCATAATGCTGTAGCCCTTTAACACAGTTCCTCATGTTGGAGTGACCCCTCCACCCATAAAATTGTTCCTGTTGCTACTTCATAACTATAATTTTGCTACTGTTATGAATTGTAAGGTAAATATCTGTGTTTTCAAATGGTCCTAGGTGACCGCTGTGAAAGTGTCTTTGACCACCAGGTTGAGAACTACTGGTCTAGACTTAAGTCAAATTGATTTATGAATAGAGAAGTACAGAGGTTGATTACAAAGTTACAATTAGATCAGAGCAACAAGTCCTGGTCTTCTGTTGCTTGCTAAACTAGCCCTTCACATTCCCAATCCAGGCATCTACTGCCACATTTCTCTCATGTTTCTCAGTATCTTTGAGGCATTTTCTCATGATCTTCTCAGATGGAATTATTCATTTACTATTCTCCATCTGTTTGCTTTTTATAATCATAAACTAAAAGCTTCTTGTAGTTTTATCTGTGTTGCTTTCAACATAATTACATATGAAAGAAGAGTGTAAACAAATATGGCTGAAAATTCACTCTTTCGAAAGTGAAATAACTTGCCTGAATACTCACACACTTTTGTAGCAACACTTGAATGTTAATATAAGTATATTTTTGGTCAGAGAGAAAAACATTTATGGATCAATGATAAACAAGGGTGGAAAGCTGAGGAAATTGGCATCCATTGTTCATATCTATCAGTTATCCAGATTAAAAACAAGAACTTGAAACTCTCCAAAACCTTCAGCAACAGAAGCTGACAAAAAGGATTGGGCAATTTATAGTTCCATAATGATCTGAGTTGTTTTGATTTTGGTTTTATGTCAGAAAAATGACTTCCCATTTGACAAATTATAGATGCATCAAAGACAAAAATTGTATTTTAAAAAATATTTTAACTATATATTTATTTATGTGTATGAATATTTTGCTTCCATGTGTGGCTGAGCACCACATGTATAGAGTAGCTGCAGAGGTCCAAAGAGGTTAGATCCCCTGGGACTGGACTTCAGTATGGTTGTAAGTTGACATGTGCATACTGGGAATTAAACCTGGGGCCTTTGCAACAGCACTCAGTGCTTTTTAACTGCTTAGGTATCTCTATCGTCCCAACAGCTAAGCTCTTAAGTGTTATAAAGTAGCCATACATAAACAAATTTCATTAACATTAACAGCTGGATAATATGTATTTTTTCCTCTGTGTCCCAAAGGCAATTTTTTCTTTTAATCCCATTATCTTTACATCTCAAAGAGACAGAAATAAGCAGGGATTCAGCATCTTCTTTTCAAAAAGTTCCTGTCAAAACTAACTTGACTTGAAACCAGGATATGGCAGTGTCAAGTTATCCCCAAACAAGATATCCCTACTTGTTAGACAGGTGCTGGAGATGTAGAGGCAGGTCTGGAATGAGCTGCCAGTATGCACATGTGTAGAGGCTGACACTAGGTCCAGAGATTACAGTAATGAGCAACAGGTGGCAAACCAGGGTAGCTGGTCACTTGAGAGGCTTTTGGTAAGAGGTAGTGTATCATAACAGACAGGTGAAGCAAGGCTAAAAAGAGTCAGAGAACTGGCACTATACTGATCCAAGTAAAGCCAGGGGCACAGAAGTGGGTCAGCAGGGAGCAGGACTCTTCCCACCAGCTGAACTTGGGGGTAGTTCTTTTCTCAGTATGCACAGAACAGAAGCCCAACAGAGTTCAACATCTGCTCACCTTCTGCATCCATATACATTTGCATATTTACACATAGATACATGTACATATCCTTCATAGTGACTGAGCATCAAATAAATAGGAAGGAATGAATGTATAAATAAGCTTAGAGAGAGATTTAGAGTACTCGAGGGATTTAGGTTTATGGCTAACCTAATCAATACAATAATAAACAGAAACAACAGTAGGCAAAATTTCCAGTAGTTACTATGAAAATATTACATACCTAGAAGAGAAAAATAGACTGTAAAACTGTGTAAATAGTTCAAATAGCAAAATAAATATATTCCAACCATGACTGGCCATCTAGCAGAAAGAGAAAAGTTAATTTACTGACAATACCCAACATATAAAACACAAGAAGTTAAATTTACTGATAATTTCTGAAGAAAATTGCAGATCATGGAAATTTGAAAAATACTTTAAGTCACTGAAACAACTCTTCCTTTATTATTTCATTGGGTAGGTATGCCCATTAAGATAGTTGTGAGTTGTTTTAGGTCTTAAGTTGTTTTAAGGTTTTAAGGATTTGGCTGTAAATCCAAGATTTTGTGAATAAGAATATTGAAGCCCACTAAGAGGTAAGGACAAAGGTTTCTCACATGTAGTTGTGTTCTTCCTCAGGAGCCAAAAGGGCCCAAAAGGTGAGAAGTTAGCAAAAGTTGACTTTTGGAGAGTGTTGTAGAGAGTGGATAAAGTAACATTGCATCTTGGATTCTGGGCTTACCAGGCAAAATAATGATATAGAGAGGAGGAGCATTAGTGATGACAAAAATTCAGGAGATGGATGACGGACTAGGGTTAAGAAACCTACCACTAGATAGATGGTGGAATACAGGAGGCAGAAGTAGGCGGATCTCTGTGAGATTGGGGCCAGCCTGGTCTACAGCGTGAATACCAGTCAAAGAAACCCTATTTCAAAAAACGAAACAAAACAAACAAAACAAAACCAAAGATAAAAAAAAAACAACCAAACAAACAAAAAACAATGAAAAGAGGGGGGAACAGGAAGGAGGAGGAGGAAGAGGAAGAGGAAGAGGAGAGAAAGAAAGAAAGAAAAAAACATTGTACTTTTAGAACAAGCAGTTGATAAACCTAATTAGTATTCTATAATTGAGCCTTAACAACCACACTTCTGTCAAAAGCTTTGTTTTTAACAACAAAAGAGAAGTCTTACTATAAAATATCTTTTCAGTAGGTAATTTACAAAGATTCCATAAAAATTCCAAGAAGTTATACTGAAAAAGACACTTTAGATTTTTTTCAAAGACAGTAAATAAGCATTATGTGTTTCACTGATTTATATGTGATTTTTAAAGACAATCTGCCAATACAATTGAAACAAATACAAAATAGAAATAACTATTTAATAAGTGATATTGATATTTCTCAGAGAAAAAATTTTGAGAAATTTGTGTAAATTTTAGATTGAATAGTCTTTGAATCATTCATAGAATGAATGATTCTATGCATCTTATCCTATATAGGTAATGTGAACAAATAAGCATTGAATGGTTATAGGTTAGTGGTAAAATATAAATATCCATAGAACCAGAAACCGCTACTGGTATGAACCCTGTGAGAAGACAGTTTAGACAACTGGTAAGCTGTGATAATCCACACCCCAGTAGTAGTTCCCTTGCGTTTCCTTACGTGTACTCTAGAGTGGGAACAAATAAGTATATTCCAGCTTTCTGAGATTCATTTTTTGACCAAATTTGGTTCAGGCAAGCCATCTAAAAGAACTTTCCTACTACCAATTTGTCTCAGTACTAGAGGCATTAGATTTAATCCTTATCACCATAGATCAAAGATAGGTAGGTAGACAGACAGATAAACATATGGACAGTCAGATAGACAGATGTGGATAGTAGATAGATAGTACACACACACAGACACATGTATATGTATATATATGTAGCTAGAGAGATAGGTAGATAGATAGATAGATACATAGATACATAGATACATAGATACATAGATACATAGATGAGTAGAGAGTTGGATCGTCAGATAAATAGATAGGTACTTTATCCTAAAGCAGTTTTCTGTTAAAGCAGATATAGTGAATAATCAAGGCAATCATGAATTATGTATAGATTTTTAAAGTCCTTCAGTTTTTTAAAGGGTTGATCTTGATAACAGCCCAACTGTCAATTTTGGACTTAAAAGGAGTTCACGGCTGCACTTTTCCCCTGATCGCCTCTCCTTTCTCTCCTCCTCTTCACTTTCTTCATTTCTGTCGGTATTATTGCTTTTACTCTAATACAAAACTGCTGAGTCTCAACACAGTCCTGCTGCCCACTACGGAAGCTAAATTTAAGTGTGTGCTTCCTCATGAAATGTCATACCAATCTTATGAATCTTCTACAAGCACACTCTACTATTCTTCAGGTTAATGTTTTACTGTGGAGACATACTTATAAACTTATATACTTATAATACTTTAGCTAACACAGCCTGCCAAATATAGCCTACTAGTAATAACATATACCCTCATGATGATTCTAATCATGACTTTTATCTTCAAAAGATACTTATTCTATTGAAAAAACCTGGGATTTTCTTTAGTTAAAGCAAAAACAAGCATTTTGGTGAATTTTGGTAAAAGTACAGTTTGGAAATGTGAGAGGTCTAGTTATTTTAGAATCATGTGTGTAAGATTAAACATGTAATATCTAGAAAGAATGGAGGTTTTTTTAAGACAGAATATTTTCTTGATGCTATTCTTTCATAGCTGATATTCTGAACAACTAAGCTACATTAATTGATCTGAACCAAATGGTAAAAAAATGTCAAAACAGCCATACATCACAATTGCGACCACTTTTTAGTACACCAACCATAAAATAATTGCTGCTTTTTGGCGTCGCTGAAACATAAACTTTTCCAGGAATAGCAGGACAAATTGATAGAGTGCAAAGCAACCCTTTATTCTTGCATTCCTTCTTTGTGAAGTAATGAGTCTCAGTAACTGAAAACAAAAACTGAGGAGACAAATGCTTGTTGTGTCATGGGAAAGGCCAGCTACTTAATGGTGCAACTTCATTTCATTTCCAAATACTGTACCCAACTGCAGCCATTATTAAATACTTATTATTCTTAAAAATGAAAGGATTTTCTGATTTCAAAAAACACCTAGTGACATTGGCTATCTTTTACAAGGAATGAGATCATTAGACTCCCGCCTGGGATCTGTTTGTGCTCCCAGTCATTGCTGTGAAAAGATCTCACTTGCACAGACTTGTGTTTCCAAACGAAGTCATTAAATCTAGGAACGAACTGTAATCAGAGATCTCTTAGACGCACTCTGGCCAGAAATGCAGATGGCAACAGGAAAATGAAGAAATGAACCTCTTGCAAGGATCTACTGTTCTCATAAGTGATGACTTCTCATCCAGAGAACTACCTGAGTTTACACTGTTCACCTTTTAAGAGATTAATCCAACTTTCCAATTAGTTGAGTATGGGATGGAACTAGAGGTAAACTTTACTAATGATTCTTTGTCATACTCTGTTCCACAGAGTCCCTGAAGGCAAAAAATCTTCAACAAAGAATCCTATCGATAATTTGTAAAACCTTAAATTGCCTCAACAGCTGAGAGAAGAGAATAATCTCATTGAAAGGAAATTTTTGATAAGTGTCAACGTGGAAACTTGGTGTCAATTTCAAGAAGATTTGAAAGGGAGAAGAGTTGAGGTAATCACATTGAGAGAATCCCCGATTATATGAAACACACCTTGCTTTACTGAATATCCATCATATCTAGAGATTCTTCTCCTCACAGTCTATGCTGATTTACATAGAAAAAAAAAGAGTTTGCTATAAGCACACCAATATTTTGGTTTGTTGTTGTTGTTGTTTTTCTGCCCTTAGGCTACATGGCTTTAAAGCAATACACCTACCTTATGTGAGAAAGATGTAAACCGTACTGTTTTTACATGACTTAGAAATAGTTAGGACTAGGGTGTTTTAGGTATTAGCCTCTTAAAAGTGTTATGTGTGGAATTAACTCTCTCCATTCTGTCAACTCCAGAAAAATAGTAATCAAAGTAAAAAATACAAACTTTTTTCTCTTTTTTTCCAGGTTATTAAATCTGATTAAAGAGTGACTAAGGCTAGATGAAATTTTGAAATACATTCCATATCATTTTTGAAAGATAATGTATGAAGTGGAAGATACTATATGAACAAAGAGAAGATATGAAAAAGGAACTTGTCAGTAAGGTTCTAATGATTGACTCACATGGTATGCTTTGTTTAACTCAGTGGAATCATGTTCATAAGCCAAATATGTGCGTGTGATCGGACTGCAGTTAAAGTTATGGGTACCTTTTAAAAGTTAAAGTTGCTCCTTGGCAAGATCCTAGCAGACCTTCTTGCAGAACCATGCAGACTGTGAGGAGCAGAATCTCTAGACATGAGGATATTTCATGGACTTGCTGTTTGGAGTTTTCCTCTATTTTCTACTTTTCTTTATAGCCATTGACCACATTTGAATTTTGACATCTCAACAATTGAAAAAGATCATGACATCCTGAGAGCATTCTATAATCAATTGAGAAAGATGTCCCTCTAGGTGGTCTGTAGCTTTTGGTCAGAAGTTCAGAACATCCTTGGATCTGGATCCATAAACTTCCTATCTATTAGGACCCACTACTCATCCACAGCCCGGTTCTTATGGTTTCTAGAAGTAGGCCTGAGTGCTGAGAAAGAGAACATAGGCACACGCCCTGTGACTCAGGACCTGAATTACACTGTCCCCTGATTTCACATTCCCCTCCATCTTCAATGTGCTGTACTTTCCCAGCTCTGTCCATTCTGATTGACACTGTTTTATAACATTGTATTTTGAGTAGACTTAGAAGTGATGAAATAAATGTGCTTCAAGACCATTGTTGAAAACATTTCAATACAAGTTCTGTGACTCATATTTCTTCAGAGTTAAATAATAGCTACTTTACAAGATATTAGTATGTCCATATATTTCTGCTTTTCATTATACTATCTTTAAAAGTAACAACTCTCAAACCTTGCCCTATTATCTAAGTTCTATAAGTCCAAAGATAGCTTATACTTAATTACAAGAAAATCAAAACATCAACGGAAGTGTTTCAGCAATGTAACAAAATATTATTCTTATATTGTGAGCTTATACAGCAAAACTTTTTTAACACCTAAATATCTAGCACTAATAATGAAATCAGAGATCTTGTCACTTTGTGATCAGTGTGATGTGCTGACTGTTTGATGTCTCCACAAATTGCCAGATTGTATGCAATTAAACTTTCTATATACTGTATATTTTTTAAATCATATACCTAAAAACTAATATATAGTGGTCATTCCCTAAAAGCTCTTGCTTTCTCAAAGCAATGGGAAATGCAAATATGAGTAAATGATTAAGCAACTATTTCTTGAAGTGGTAGCAAAGCTTTATGGAATAGTGTGTTTGTACAGTGGTGACTATTTGTCACAGTAGGCTCTGACACCGGCATTCAAGCATCAACCAAATTGGGCAATATGTCATAAGGAGCCAGTTGGGGGGCAGTAACAAAATCCTTGGATAACCATTCTATACCAGAGGCATCTGCTTATCTTAGCAAGACAGTAACTCCAGGCATCTCTGTAATCTGGGTATTGTAAATATCATAATTCATGTATTTAAAAGATGTAGGCAACCTAGAAACTATGCATTTACTCATTTTAATTCTTAACTGAAAGCAACCATGTGCAAAAGTATTTATGCAATACTTTAAGACAACAATATAGTTAAATAAAAATGATGTAGCATAAAAGTCGTACCTAAAAGTAAACAAAATTCTGTTCATAGGATTTATTTGGATGACAGATTTATTTTGTCCTTTCTAATTGGAGGCTACATAATGCAACACTAATTATAATGAACTTAATATGTGTTTGAGACTGTATAGTTGTTTTGATGAAATTCTTTTAATTTTTGAAACAACCTTATGTAAGATCTAGCTAATTGAAACTTTAGAGAAATTATTTTGCTTGTTCAAGGTCAAATAAAGGCCCTAAACCTTCCTCTTTAATACCAAAGCTCACATTTGCAATCCACAGTAATTCTTAATGAAAAAGATTTCTTTATGTATTGTGCACAGTATATGTTATTCTCCTAAATGAAGGGACACGTGGAAACATCTGTAGTGTTTTTGTTGACATACAACAAATTTCTTCTGATAGCTCCAAGACGGCCCCAGTTATAGAAGTTTCCATTCGAAATCCTAAGCACCTGCTTAGAGCTAAACAAACCTATGTTGATCTGTCACTCACACAAAAGGAAAGCTTAGTCTGAAAACACTCTGATGGTTCTCAGACTTTTTATCTTAAATTCAGAAATACAGATGCGGGGGAATGAGTGCTTCTCAAACAGGTCACTATCACCTTCGTGAAAACCAGGCCTCCAAAGGAAGACACAGGCAGCAGCGTGAGGGTCGGCGCGTAAACTGAACACTGGCTTGTGGGAGCCTGAGTTCCAGAAGGGTGATGAGGGCAAGGAGCGAAGAGTTTCATGAAAGATACAGAGAACAGCTTCCAGGGCCCCTTCCCTTGGGCTCCATGACTAAAGTGCCCCCTGTTTAGGTGTTACCCCATTTCTTTGCATAACTTTGGAAGCATAGAGCATTGGATTTTCATATCTTTCCTTTCCTCTGCTTGGTTGAGGCCCTTCCCCCATGTCCCCAGAAGTGACTCAAATGTTCTCTCAGCGTAAGTGCAACGCTATTTTTACCATCGTGTTTGGGAATCTCTGAGCACACATTGCTGGCAGCTTAAGTAAGCTCCGGGTGCCGAGGGTTCATGTTTCTCAGTGTCCACAAGTCTGAGGCAAGGCTGCTTTCTGAGGTTTGCCTTATACTTACAGGACCACTCCCTTCCCTTTCTTCACCAGGGCCACTCATCCAAGTATCTGTAGACTAGTCTTATATTCTGTCCACTTGTCTGTTCTCTTCAACCTAAGTTTCTTTTTGTTTCATTTCATCGCTAGCCCTGAGCTCTACTCTCTCAGCTAATAGTTTCTTTGGTTCCAGTTACATAATAATGTAGCTCCAGACGCAAGGGATCACCCACAGAAACTGCTTTAACAAACTTTTCATCCATTCTCTCTGGTAGTCTATTCTTTGAACTCCCTACATTCACTGCCATCCCAAAACATAGTTTTCCAACAACCTCAACTTCTCTTCCCCGAAATGTCAACTTAACATCTTCAAAACTCTGTCCCTAAATAATTCCTCCTCAGACTTCCTACTCTGAGACTGTACTGTCACATACCCTGAAAGGATTCTATTCCCCTTCAAAGTTCTCAGCTATTCACTTCTCTGTGTTTTGGCCACTGTCACTGTTCCCAGTACGTTGAAATTTGCTATTATAATACTTTCACTTTGATATCTTTAAAAAAAACCTCAAAATCTATCTAAAACATGTTCTATGCAAGGTTTTATTTTGGAATGGTGACCATGATTAGTTCGATTAAAGCTTCATAAAGTGGGACTAAAATTGTTAGTTCCTAAGTAAGCAGTATACATTACATATGCAGTGAGTATGATAATTAATCTCAAACACTAACACTAAACTTATGAGATATGTATCCAGTATATCATTAAGTCTCTTAAAGAAAAAAATCCAACAACAAGAAAAACTAAGGCTTGGAAGTCCTTAGAATGTCTTGCTTCAAAGATTCTGTTCCCTCTCACCATGATACTTGATTTTCTTAAAGGCACATAGTTAAAATCTGCTGCTTAACACATAATCCATAGACTCTTTCCTCCTCCTTCTTTTTGTAGACAATAATTAGACACATTCTAATGCATTTGAAAATAATCATGAATGACAAATCACAGGATAAACTATTGGAAAACATTCTACCATTTACCTAGTGTAAGATTTCATCATGAATGAACTCCGGTTTTTTGAGGTGGTTGTTAATAACAATAGAACTCTTATTACTATGTATGTGCTCCAATCTTTTGAAAGACATAGTTTAGCTATTTAAAACGGGTTAAGTTTGTTGTTTGGTCTTACAACAACCTACCTAACTAGTTGCTAACATCTGTATCTCCCTCTTGTTCTATGGAGACATAATATAATCGCAATTACAAGCCTCTCACATTTTGTAAACAATTTGAGTTCCAAACACTACTTACATGTTTGGAATCAGTGCATATTTTCCCACTAAGCTAATTGGAAAGGACAGTCATTGCTCATGCTAGGATTTTCTTATTCTTACGTCCTCTTTCCAGTCTACAACTTCTAAAACAACAAACAAACAAACAAGCAAACAAAAATAAGTGAATAAAGTAGGAAGTAAAAATAGAAACCTATTTATGTCCAGGAGAACACTAAGACTATTTTAATGTACTACAGAAGCTCTGCAGCAGGGTAGGAAACTGGTTTTACAATTTAACAGAGAATAATTCAGTAGGAAAAGGCTTAACTTGACCAGAAGAAAAGCCACCCTTTTACCAGCTTCCTGAATCTTTTCTATTTATAACTTAGAATCTTTTTTCCTATATTTATACTGACTGCAAAATACAAAGAATAAAGTGAGAGCTTTCACGCTCTTTAGCAGGTTTGTGATGTATAACATCCAGTTCATACATCTTAGAGTTAGCAGATTCTAGAAATGAATGCCTTTACCCGAGTGAGGCCTTCTGCAGACCAAGCTTTGAAGTTCTTTACTAGTGATCCTAGTTTTTGGCTTGTTTATCTAATCATTTCCAGTAATAAAAGTGCTTTATGTGCCATGCTACATCTTTATTTTGAGTGCAAATGTATGATGTAATGTGTTTTGGTATAAATCCATGTTCTATAACATCAAATAAAGTTTAACCTATCCTCTTAAACATCCATCATTTCTTCATGTTGAAAACTCTTCATGTCTTCTACTGTGTGTATTTGTGTGCATGTATACCTAGGCTAAAGCCAACTTCTGATACTTTATTTCTTCATTCCTCTCCTTTGTTTGTTTGTTCATTTGTTTTGTGAGACAAAGCCTCACTCTTTGATCCTAGAGACCACTGATCTCTTTTTTCTGCTCCCACTGGCAGGTCACCAATCCTCAAGAAACCTCTTGTCTCTACCTTCTCCAGTACTAGGTTTACTTATAAGAATTTACCACATTGCTCAGCATTTTACACAGAACTCAAGTCTTCATTTCACACAACAGGCAGTTTCCCCTCTGAGCTGTCTCCCTAGATCCTTCTAACTGTTGGACACACTCGGCTTATTGTTTTCTGTGGTCTCCAGTTCATGAATTTGCACACCAAGACTTCTTGTCCCTTTATCAAAGTAATTAATAATTCTTGATTTAAATTCCACAAGAAGAGATAAAATTATTAGAGTTCTGAGAAGAGGGATCAGGACAGTTTTAATTCAGTACCTACTGGTCAAGCTTGTTCCTTTCCCTACTCAAAGTTGTTGCACTTTAAAAGTGATTTCACAATTTTTAAAGTTCTGGTTTTTTATGACAAAACAAAAATACAGTCATTTTTTTTCTGCTCTTATACAAACCTAAGTACAAGCTATGAGAAATTGAGATGTTATGTATGGGCAAATGTCTTTTAGGTTACCCCCACTCCAATTCCAGGGCCATTGTTTTTGTCTTCTTTCTTCTGCTTCCATCCTTTTGTCAAAGTAATTAATTATTCTGGTTATAAATTCCATAAGAAGAGATAAAGTTATCAGAACTATGAGAAGAGGGAGCAGAAGATAATTTTCATTATTTGAGTAACAATGCTATATGATTCCCCTCTTCAAAGGTTGACTTTTCAAATTGTCTTTTACATATGAGACAGCATAACATGTTGCTAAAAACAAAAACTCATGCTCCATAAGAAAAGCTAGATTGGACTCTGAGTTGTAGAAGCATTCGGTCTACAGGCTTAATCTTGGTGACCAGGAAGCTAATGGAAATCACAGGAAATAACACAATAAGTATTACATTCTCCTTCTTCTTTCTAGTGCTTTCCACCCCAGAGTATACAATGATGATTCTCTGTCTTTTTTTTATCCACAGTAAAGCTTGGTTTTATTATTCAGTAAATACCAAAATATTAATTACACTAGGATACCTAATAATAATAATGAATTTCCAGTGTTTTTCTGTTTTTCTTTTTTTTCTTTTAATTTATTAATTACAAAAACAAAAAAACAACCCTGGTTCCTCCCTTCTCCCCCTCCTCACCAACCCACCCTCTCCCACTTCCTGGCCCTGGCATTCCCCTACACTGGGGCATAAACCTTCACAGGATCAAGGGCTTCTCCTCCCATTAATGACTGACTAGGTCATCCTCTGCTACATATGCAGCTGGAGCCATGAGTCTTACCATGTGTGCTCTTTGGTTGATGATTTAGTCCCTAGGAGCTCTGAGGGTACTAGTTAGTTCATATTGTTGTTTTTCCTAAGGGGCTGCAAACCCTTCAGCTCCTTGGGTCCTTTCTCTAGCTCCTTCATTGGGGACCTATACTCAGTCCAATGGATGGTTGTGAGTATCTACTTCTGTATTTGTCGGGCACTGTCAGAGCCTCTCAGGAGACAGTTATATCACAGCTATACAAAAACAAATACACAAAACTGGCCCAAATAGCTCAAAGTTTACACTCAAAGTTCAGCTCTCAATGGAGGTTGAGAAGGACTAAATAAAGCATTTTGGGTTAAAATTTTAACTTATTCCTAAATGATATGAAGGTGATTTTTGCACAGCTTTTACTGTTTTATGAATTTAGTTAAGTTTTTTTTTTTTTGAGGAAGCCATAGGGGACATAACCCAACCAAAGCTTGAGGTAGAATAAGTTCTTAAACTTTCCATTCATGTTTTTGGGTATCTACTATAAAGTGTGACTTTTATATCCAAAGCTACTTACTGGTAGTGGAAGCACTCCCCCAAGAATGCTCAAGAAGGATTGAAATTCCAAGAAAGACGAACAAACATTTAGGGGAGAAGAGAATAGACAAACAGAGAGAGGGAGGAAATACCAGTTGTAGTTTATTCGCCTTGAAAAGCTTAGTCCCAACACCATTTTATGTTATACTCTATGACTAATGTTCACTGCACAGCTACATGCTTATATAAGTCATGTGTGGTAATATTTTATTGATCCTTTACCCAAAATGGATAAAACAACCATCATCTTGGAGTCTTTTAAATAGTACTTAGCCATAGACACAGAAATAGAACTCAACCCAGCTAGAACTGAAAGAGAGGTCTTTGAAATCTGGGAGCCCTCTATACTTCATTTTTGCATTAGGAACAACATGTATATGTATTGGACCACAGACACCATACAATAAAGAACATTTGTTTCATTACATGTGCCTTGTCTTCTTACTTTCTCCTCTGCTTCCTAAGCAATCATCTTTGGTGGAGTCAATGGATAGCGAGAATGTGAATAAAAAATGGTGCTAAACCTTTTGTCATTTCAAGATACCTTTGAACTATCAAGCAACTGTCATGTGTCTTGTTTTTTAACCACAACTATTCTGGGGGTTACTCCATGTTTATTTTCCTTCTTGTATCTCAGTCCTAACTTTATATGCTATTGCTCCAACTGAAAAAGGAAGCAGAATTCATATTTTAATTGTACTATCTAAAATAACAGGTAGCCTGTTATCCTATGAAATCCTATGAAAGAATCCTGAGTCACTTCATACAATATCATGGGATGTGAGCACCCTTCACCCACTCCCCAACTCCCACCTCAACTTACAGATGTAGTAAAAGAGAGGAAAGAGATTATTTACCTGCTTCTATTGAGGCTGAGGCCTGAAAGTCATATGTAACCTTTGAAGGACTGGCAATGGTTTTAATCACAGGGATAGCATCTTTTTGACAGGCAGAACAGAGCAAAGAGCCGAACCACACTGGAAATATTAATGAGGCTATTTTGGAGCAATGGCTATTGCCTATGAAATCTCTCATCATGAGTCTATACTTAGAATTCAGTTGAACTCTGGAGGGAGGGGAGCAGGGCAGTGTTAATCCCCAGTTGTTTTTGAAGTTGCCTGGTTAGCAGGTTAGTGTCTGAACTGTCCAAAATGGAAGCACTGAATGCTTTTGGTGCTGTGACTCTCTGTGTGCATTTTTGTTTTAACCTGTTTGTCTTATGGATGGTCACATTCGCTCTGAGAGGTGACACGTCTCTGTTTTCTTTCAAACTAGATGTTCTAGGGATCGCTAGCTGTAATCACTTTGGGAGACTGATGCTCCGTGACAGCTAGAAGTTGGATTGAGTTTCAGTAGCTACTATATATAAAGCTGGGTCGACTTATGTCACCGCACTAATTAAATGCCATCTGGGTGGCTCCTCTGGGTTTTTGAGTCCATCACCCAGTTCAGATCAGTCAGAGGCCAAGGAGGAGAACATGATGATGGACCTTTTTGAAACTGGCTCCTATTTCTTCTACTTAGATGGAGAAAATGTGACTCTTCAGCCATTAGAAGTGGCAGAGGGCTCTCCTTTGTATCCAGGGAGTGATGGTACCCTATCCCCTTGCCAGGACCAAATGCCGCAGGAAGCGGGGAGTGACAGCAGTGGAGAGGAACACGTTCTGGCTCCCCCAGGCCTGCAGCCTCCCCACTGCCCAGGCCAGTGTCTGATCTGGGCTTGTAAGACTTGCAAGAGAAAATCTGCCCCCACAGATCGTAGAAAAGCAGCTACCCTGCGCGAAAGGAGGAGGCTAAAGAAAATCAACGAAGCCTTTGAGGCACTGAAACGTCGGACTGTGGCCAACCCCAACCAGAGGCTGCCCAAGGTGGAGATTCTGCGGAGTGCCATCAGCTACATTGAGCGGCTGCAGGACCTGCTGCACAGGCTGGATCAGCAAGAGAAGATGCAGGAGCTGGGCGTGGACCCCTACAGCTATAAACCCAAGCAAGAAATTGTAAGCCCAGATGCTACCAGCGCAGGGAAATGTAAAAGGCCTATTAAAAGTCTTCCTGAGGGCATAACCTTCACCTGCTTGGTGCCTACCCCCTTTCTCGCTCGGTCCTCGCCTTCTCTAATGAACCTCCAGTGACCCTAGAAGATAAGAGCCCCTGCCTTAAGCAGGAAATGCGGTCTGGCCCAAGGAAGCGGGGGAGACACCCCCAAGCCTCCCCCTCCAAGCCTCCCCTTCCTACTCCTCTTCCCCCTCCTCCCCCACACCCACCCTGTGTATTTGTTTCTTTCCTAATCTGTTGCTTTGGTTTTCCTTTCAGCTTGAGGGTGCGGATTTCCTGCGCACCTGCAGCCCCCAGTGGTCAAGTGTTTCTGATCATTCCAGGGGCCTCGTGATAACTGCTAAGGAAGGTAATGTAAAAGAAAAGGCGCTGGGCTGTACTGGAAGCATCAAGGCTAACTAAGCACCTCATTGGGATGCTCCGGCTGAGCACAGAGAGCT
>NW_022196910.1:34613809-34637856 GCF_008632895.1 Mastomys coucha | reverse complement strand
CGTGGCCTCGGTAGCCTTTTGTGGGATACACAGAGGGATGCTACATGCATGGTCTGTGTTTGTTCTCTGTGCTCAGGAGGAGCAAGCGTGGATGCGTCAGCTTCCAGCAGTCTTCAGCGCCTTTCTTCCATCGTGGACAGTATTTCCTCAGAGGAACGCAAACTCCCCAGCGTGGAGGAGGTGGTGGAGAAGTAACTCAGCCAGCATTTGGAACATTCTTCACTCAGCAGGAAGACCCCCTTTCCGCCTAATCATTTAGATTAGGGCTCACAGATGCCAGAGTTTATGAAAGGCAAGAGATTTAGTATTAAAAAAGAAACTTCTCGCCACCTCAAGTGCAAGTCCTTCGCCTTGAGGCTTTTAGTATGATAATTATTATTATATCGGAACTGCTAGTGGCTTAGCTCTAGAACCCTAATTTTGTTTTTAGTTTGGTTGATTTTTATATCGTATTACCTTTTACTATGATCACGTGACCCTTTTCTGTCAGTTGCAAACGAAGTTCATTCCTGTCTAAATCAAAGAGGGAACGTTTAATCTTAATAGTATTTAATGTACTTTTGTAAATAGTCTTAGAATTTTCGTTTTTATGTAAACCTAAAGGATATATTTTAAACGTGGAATTAAGCATTGTATATAAAATGTGTGAAGATCCTGATATTGTAATATTAAAATATTAATACGTTTCTACATGTACAAAAGTGGCCTTAATTTGATTAAATTGTAAAGACTATAAGGACATATGTACAAAAACGAATAGCCATGTTTTAACTTAGATACCACACGTGACCACTTTTTGGGGCCTCTTTTTTCAACCTAATTTATAGGGAGGAAAATGAATTTGGGAACTGTAATCTCAATTAAACTGGGCACTTTAATTTACCATGTAGATTCCTCACTTGTCACTAGTAGAAGGGCGTATCCAGAAAAAGTCTCTTCTCGCCTCTCTGTGGCTTTTTCTTTTTCTTTCTTTTTTTTCCCCCACACTGTTCTGTGGTTGGTGATCTGGGTGGGATTTCCTTCCTCTGAAATTTAATTGTAAATATACGAAAATCTTTCAAATTTCCCCCTAAGAATTCTTTGTTCATTTCCCTAAATGTATCCAATTAATTTGGCCCCATTTATTTATTTTTCGCTCCGTGGTGTTCTGGACTGTTTCCAAGACTAGAGCTAAAGTAGCCAGGACCTACACGGGCCTGATAGCCGGCTTTCTTGAACTAGACTAGCCCCCAGCAGACTGGAATATCTTCAAGTGCTCTTTGGTTTGAGTTTATTTTCCAAACAGAAAGATAAAAGAGAAGTGCAATCTGGCTCTTGCAGAAGAGTGGACCTCCTCGAAAGGGGGAGGGGCTGCTTCAGTAGATAGAAGGGTTAAATGCTTGGTAGCAAAAGACAACAACAACACACATGAAACCTCTTAACTGGACCAAATAGCAAAGCCCCTAGAGAGCCGGAAACCCCAGGAGCTCCACTCCATGAAGATTTTACAACGTGTGCTGCTTCTGTTTTTCCTGTAACCTCAGGGGGAAAAAACGACCACCAAGAAACACAGTGGGGAGGAAAGCAGAGCCAAGCACGCCTGGTCTGCTAAACTGTGCCTTCGGTCTACCATGGCCCGTACCTTCACCATCACCGCTTACCATCGACTGTCTTCCACTGCTGCTCGGTACTCTCACGTAAAAATCAAATGGAACCAAGCATTTGCCAGCCTGGATCCATGCCCTAACTCTCCCTGTTGAGTAACACACAAGTTCCAGAGAGCACCACCGACACCGTACCCTGCAAACAGGCAGCTGTATTTTGCCACCCTTTAAAAACCCTTCTTGGAGGTAGCTCTTGTTGACAATCCCTTATCCAAAATGTATAGATGTTGGAAATATTTCCAAATTCAAGGTTTTCCTGAGGTTTGTGATATTTGTGTAAATGTTGAGGTTCAATCTCTCTAACTCAGAAATTCAACCAATACCTGAAACTTTCTGAGCATGAATTCTCAGCAGGAGTGGGGGTGGAGGGTAGGAGTCGTTGGGGTGGGTGGGTCTTGGAGAATTTTAGGTTTGTGGTACTGTGATTGTGTCTGCCTTGCCTGTGACTAATTCATTTTCTGACCATATGAAAATGGATTCTTCTAAAATACTTCAAAGTTCAGAGTGTTTGGTTGAGGATACCAATACTGGCATATAATTCTTTTTTAAAATGTTTGAGAGAGGCAGGTGGCTGGGTGGTCTAGGAAACCTACTGAGTCTATGTGAGGACTCTTTACCTAAACTAAATCCAGACTGCTACTATACAACCTGAGCTGATTAGTCCTGATTTCTTGTTTATAAAACAATGGGAGAGAGGCTAATCCCTTTCTCATGGGCTTGTGAAACTTCACAGATAGCACATGAAGACACAAACTGACACTAAGATCAATTCTTTTTATGTTATATTAGTAAATTCAATTGGCCATCAAAAAGCGTGTCACTCCAAACTGAAGCTTCTTGTCCTTGCTGACTCCAGTCAGGAAGAGTAATCAATCATACTGAGCAGGAGGATGCGCCATCTTTAGTCTTGTATTAATGCAGTCCGACTATGACCCAGTGAGAGCAGCATTTATTACTTGGCCATAAGTCAACTATACCCTCAACTACTTACTATGCTGCATCTAGAAAGAGACGCCTTGGCAACTATGGTCCATAGAATTATTTGGCTCTCTTTGACAGTTTTTCCTGCAGACCTCTTTCTCAAAGCACAGTGAGTTAGTAAACTCCAAGTTACAGCATGACTTTGAAAACTAAATGCCAAAGCATTCCCTAGTCAAATTACCCAACCAAAATATACATAACTCACTCTGGGTGGTCTCCATCTTTACTAACTATACATATTTTATATCTGAATATTTTTATCATCCAAAGGATTTGCCCTAAAATGTGATTCTCTACCATTATTTTCAAAGACTGGGTTCTCTGTGCAATTGATAAGTCATAACTGATCAAGTAAATATATTTATCTTAGATTATTTATAAGAAGACTTACAGTTGAATTACTCTGCATCAGAATGCTTTTATCAATTCCTGGTCGTCCCTTGTTGATAGATTTTATTTGGTCTTTGCAAACCAAATCCTCTCTATCTTTCTTAGCTTGGGTAACTTGAGAAATTGTTTGGAGTGAGGTTGCCTATGAAAGACTCTTCATTAAATAGAGAAAATATTTTCCAAAGAGTTCATATGACCTTCAGTGCTATAGCTGACATGTTAGGATTTCCAATGAAATCCTTGGTGTGTTTGTGATTTGAACTGTTTTTGTTTGATATTAATGATGATAATCTCTAACCAAGGTCAAAGACAAAATAAACAAGACTATGGAAGCAGAAAATTAAGACATAATAACTTAGTAAAGATAAGGACTTTGGGATTGAACTCAGATCTCTTTTCAGAGATTCATGTAATTTCAAATATTAAATAATGAGTGGTTTCTGTTATGTTATTACTGAAATAATTCATAGATATCAAATATCAATAAGCTCTCAAAGCTAACTTTCATCATCATAGTGGGACCACAGACATTGGGGAAATTTGCTTATATCAAATGATCCCAATCTCAATTTTCTTCAACTCTTTTAAGAGTGTTTTGGTGGTGGTGGTGGTGGAGGAGGTGGGTTTTGGTTTTTGGTTTTTGTTGTTGTTGTTTGGTCTTTTGGTTTTTGTTTGTTTGCTTGCTTTTGTTTTTGTGAGGAGGACAGAAATTCAGGGGCTCTCAACCACTATTAGGAAGGCAGGAAAAATAAGGATAATGAAAGTCATTTTTAAATATTACAAAGACACCCCTCTACAGTTTATATTCTTCTTTATGAAACATTTAACCAATTTCTTCATTTGGAGACCCTTCTCGTATCACCACATATAGATTTCAGAAGCACTTAATTTTTAAACATTATACTTTCTCATTGTCTGGTCATGAGTAAACACACAACAACATGATATTTTCTTCCACAGAATCCACTATTTACTTCCACACACTGATTAAATCTTTTCAAAGATGATCCTTAGTCCTGGCAGATTTATTCTGCAAAAAGAAAGTGTTTTGCAAGCCAGGTTCTGAGCCATTCTGTAGGATGAAAGGTGCCTGTCCTATACAGCAACAAAGGTAATGTGGAAGGGACGGCTCCTTCGGCTCCTTCGACCCTCTCCAGGCTGCTAAATGTCCTTACATAGTCCTTTGATCTCTCCTGGGAGTCTTCGAATTCAAGCAGAGGCCAATGTCTTCCTCAGCTGTCTGGTCCACACATTCTTCTCAGAGCTCTGGCAGGTACTAATGTGTTTATATAGGTGTGCCAGACTTCAAGAGCTGATAACAATTTAAAATTGTTTAGCACATTGGGATGTCCTCTACACCACGCAGAAGCAGAGTTCTGCAGATAGGGGCAGAATGAAGAGGAACACTTTCTCTTCATTCATAAGAGCGCGCGCATTATGGGCATACATGTGTATGTGTGTCATTGTGTCATTGTATGTGTGTATTCACTATATAAACCAAATATATGTTCCTATACTTCCCTTTTTAATTTCTCCGATTTTGTTTTGCATAACATTCACGCAAATCGCTCACTTCCTCTTCTGGTCTGTCCTGAGAAGAGTGGGTCTTCTGTGAGTGGAGACAGAACCTTTCTCATTTCAGGAGCCAGTTTTCTTCCCTTTTTGCAGACTACCTCAGGTTTTTGACCTTTTTTATTTTTTTTCCTGTGGCAATGGCTTAAAAGTTTTGTCTCATTTTTTATCCTTGTGGTCTGAGACCCGATTTTCAGCACTTGTGTCCCAAAGGGCCCTCCACACCAACCCTGTCTCCCCTCCGCCGTGCTCATTAAGCGGCCAGCGCTTGTATTTTCCCTGCGTCTTTAGTTCCACTCAGCCTGCTGCTCTCTGGTAAATTTGTTTTGAGATCACCTTACCAAAGACAGCCCTAACCTCTGAGCACTCCTGGTACTGACAGGGGCCCCTGAGTGACAGCGGCTTCCCAATCCAGGAGCCCAGAGAAAAGATTCCAGTTTGCAAGCTTTTCTGTGTGGTGAGCCCAGAAAGCCCAGAACCCACCCCCTTAACACTGAACATGAAGCAAATGGAACCACTTCCAGGGGCTCCGAGCCATTTCTAAAAGCAGAGAGACTCCTTCAAATTCTGTATGGACAAGGGAAAATTACTCAGCCCTAGAGTTAAAGTTTACCTTAAGACAAACACAAACAAACAAACTTATATGGTGATTTCCTGAAGAACAATAAATCAAATGTGCAGATTCCAGGCAGAACAGATTCCAGGCAGTAGCTATTAGGTACACACAACAGTAAGAGGGCTGACTGGGAAACAGTCAAAAGGTTGGCCCCACAGAAGCTCGGTCTTCCACTTCCCCTGTAAGGACCACATTTGCACCCCAATCTAGTTACCCCAAATATGAGACAGAAGAAAGGAAGGTGGAGAGGAAAGTTGGGAAGGAGGGAGGAGGGGTGGAGAAGAAAAGGATGGATAGGAGGAAAAAGAAGGAGAGGAGAAGCAAAGAGGAGAGGAGGAAGAGAAAGAGGAAGACCATGGTTTTATGCAGTGTAGTTGCTGGCCGGATCCTCTCTATGGTTTTTGCTGTGAATTTGAGGATGTGACTGTGTACCTCTCCAAAACAGAGTCCAGAAGTTCCACGTGTGCTTTGTGTTCAATCACATGCATCCACAGAAATGAGGCAGGAGCCTTATCTTCAGTAGTGTGTGTGTGTGTGTGTGTGTGTGTGTGTGTGTGTGTGTGTTTAAATCCAGTGTTGTCCCATTATTGTATTCATTTCAAAGGCAGACATGTATAATTTGGCACCAATAAGGTACAGTTGGATTTTTCATTGGCCAGATGATTAAGTAGCCCCTCAGTGTGAGACTGGCCAGACCTGATTTTCAGAAGAAATCTGTCTTCAAGATTACAGGACAGGGTAGAGGGAACAGAGACAAATACAGCTAGCAAGTGCAGTGACTGGCACTTTCAGGTCCTTTCCTTGAAGTACTTGCCTTCATAGACAGTGATAATTTTTCTGGCCCCTATAGATACCAGATCTGTCAATCATGGCAGCTTTAGAAAAGTTACTCTGAGTCATCATCATCATCATCACCATCATCCTCATTGAAAGACAAATGCAACACACACACACACACACACACACACACACACACCACAGAGATTCACTTTGGATCCACAACACTTACTTAATTGGATGAGATTCCCAAGTGTGCACAGTCCATTTTTACAATGAGGCTACAAAAAAGAGATGCAAAGCTCCAGAGAACTTGTGCTGACCGTAAGTAATGGTGTTTCTTGGATATGAATAACATCTCCCCTCTCACGTGATCTGAAAGGGGGTTAACTGTGGAGAAGAAATCATAAAAGCTGACAAACAGGCTGATTTTTTTTAAAAAAATATACAAATGGTAGCTTTTCCCTTTTGTCTTCAGTTCACCAAAGTTTCAAAGACCTGTCTGCAAATGGCATTTCTGAAAGGCTTTTGTCACCAAAGTGTGTGAAGCCACTCTTTTAGAGGAGTTGGAAATTTTACACTAGCCCAGGATCTCTCTGAGCTGGCAGCTGGGACCCATCTGTAACGGTGTTAGCTGGCCTGAAAGCAGAAAATTAGCGACCCTGAAGTCTGGCTGGCTGTTTAGTCTGTAGAAATGGTAGGGCGGAGCAGCAGACTCTAGAGAAAAGAAACCCCACACTGGAAGGGGAGCTCACTGTGAGAAACTGGGTTGCTGCCGGTGCCCATCCTCAGGCGTGGGAATCACTCTGTGCAGGTATTAGCCTAGGTCTGAGCAGAGGAAGAGGCAACACACAAGTGTGTGTGTGTGTGTGTGTGTGTGTGTGTGTGTGTGTGTGTGTGGGCAATGGGGTATGTGGGGCGGGGGGAGAATGGATGGATGGATGGTAGCTTGAAGGAAAGGGATGCGGGAAGGTCACCTGGTCCACCTGAGGCCATCTCCTTCTCAGGGCAACAGAAGAAAAGTGTGACCTCTGAGAGAGCCAGACCTGGGAAAGGAAGCTCCAGCTACTGCCATGCCAATGAGATGCCCACCTCATCAGAACTTTATTCCTTTGGTCTTTATCAAACAGGTTTTGGAACACCATACTCTCTAGGTTCGCTCTCTCCATGAAAATGTCACTTCACTATTTTACCAACTATTACCAGCATACAAACTGACTCGATCTTTTGGTAAAGTTCGTGAAAATGAGAAGCAAGCACGGGAGGTCCGTGTGTTCAGAGTCCAGAAGCTAGATTCCCTTTTGGTGTCAGACGAAAAAAGACGAAAATACAGAGTTTAATGTCTTGCTACCATACTGCTGCTGACTATGTTAAAGTGTGATTAATTTCAAGAAGCCAACCCCAACCCCTCTTTACTCGATCCCTAGGTTTAGTTTATCCAGAAGGCCACTGAGCAGGTTGGGCTGCAGTAAAATCATTAGCGTCAAAGGGGCCAGTAAACAGCAAATTGTCTCTAGAAGAAAGACAAGAGGCTTGCCCAGACAACCTCTGTGGGGGGTTGTGGTGAAATATGCTAATAACGCCCAACTACAGGGACCAGCCTCCCTTCCCATCCCCCAGGAATATATAAAGAGCCCCAACCTCAGCCACTGACCGACCCTGGCCAACAGGCATCTGTCCTTGTTAATTACAGAGAAACAATTCCAAACCCGGAGCTCCGCCTGGATTTGCTGGCCTGCAGCAGCCAAGGACTGGCGTTTCTCCCTCTCTGCTGAATCCAGGTATTCCCACCTGCTTCTCTGAAGGATGGACATGACCGACGGCTGCCAGTTCTCCCCTTCTGAATACTTCTATGAAGGCTCCTGTATCCCCTCGCCAGAGGATGAGTTTGGGGACCAGTTTGAGCCAAGAGTGGCAGCCTTCGGAGCACACAAAGCTGAGCTGCAGGGCTCAGACGACGAGGAGCACGTGCGTGCACCTACCGGCCACCACCAGGCTGGTCACTGCCTCATGTGGGCCTGCAAAGCTTGCAAGAGGAAGTCCACTACCATGGATCGACGCAAGGCCGCCACCATGCGCGAGCGCAGACGCCTGAAGAAGGTCAACCAAGCTTTTGAGACGCTCAAGAGATGCACCACAACCAACCCTAACCAGAGACTCCCGAAGGTGGAGATCCTCAGGAATGCCATCCGGTACATTGAGAGCCTCCAGGAGCTGCTGCGCGAACAGGTGGAGAACTATTACAGCCTGCCGGGACAGAGCTGCTCCGAGCCCACCAGCCCCACCTCCAATTGTTCTGATGGGATGGTAAGCTTAGACTCCAAGACCCACTATCTTTTACCATAGTCTTGGTGAAAAGTCCTGGTACCTCTTCTAAACCAGGTACAGGGGGACCATTGCTTTAAGAGTCGTGTTCACAGAAAGGTTTAAAAAACAAACAAACAAAACAAAACAAAAACTGTTGGTACAGGATTTTAGTTTGAATTCCTAGCTGTTTCCAGATGCATGTGAATGGTACTAAAAGGCTGGCCTGCTCTTAAGTGACTAATCAAGTGTTTTCTCTGTTATTTCTGCCTTCCAGCAGCCACCCAGTGTATATAACTCAGTAAAGAATTAGAAAGCATCCCAAACCTCATCCCAATTCCTGCTCTGAGGGCTGGAAGGCAATGTCGATACATTGTTTTCAGAGGGCATCTGCTCCGGTGTTGGCAGGTTTTTAATGTGTTTTTGCCCTGGGAAAGTGTTCTCTCCCAGAATTAGTGTGGCTTCCTTCTGCTGCAATCCATTTTGCATGGTTAACCCAGTGCACAGGATTTCACCGTCTTCCATTTGCTTCTGTTTTCCTCTTCTCCTCAGCCCAGAGACTGACCCTTGGTGCCCTGGAGATTTGGAGGCAGCAGCCCCTTCCTAAATCAGTGCCGTGGAGAGGGTACTAAGACCATTCGGTTTCCTCAGCTAGGGGGCTGCTATGATCTCACCCTAGGTCTGTGCGTCTTTTGCCATGGCTTAAAAAATATCTTTCTGTGTGTTTTGTGTTACAGCCTGAATGTAACAGCCCTATCTGGTCCCGAAAGAACAGCAGCTTTGACAGCATCTACTGTGCTGATGTGTCAAACGGTAAGAACTGATAACTTCAGACACATTTAAAGATCTGTTCAGTCTCATAATTCTTTCCGTCATAAGCAGTCTGTCCTTCCAAGAAGTATTTGGAAAAGGAATAAAAACGATGGATGTCATGGGGGAAGCTTTGGACCATTTTCTGCTCTAGATTACCCTGACAAACAGACCCGCATACACTCATGCACGTGCATGCACCTCCCGCCCCCCAACACACACACACGCTCACTTTTGCTTGAAATATTACCAGGGGTCTTCCACACCTCTACCCTCGGGAATTGCTAGATATTTACTGCAAATGTTTATATCAGTCCCTCTGTGATCACCTGACCTATGTGGTCAAAGGTGCTGACCTACAGTTTAAAGGCCACCACAGGCCAGCCTGTCTGCGTGGGGATAGTTTTCTTAAAACACTTTCCTCCTTGTGCTATTAGTGTGTGCTGCAGATAAAAGCTCCTTGTCCAGCTTGGATTGTTTGTCCAGCATAGTGGATCGGATCACGTCTGCAGAGCCATCTGAGTTGGCTCTTCAGGACACAGCTTCTCTGTCTCCGGCTGCCAGCACCAATTCACAGCCTGCAACCCCCGGATCCTCCAGTTCCAGACCTATCTATCACGTATTATGAACTATCTCCTGATGGTCAGTCCTGCTAGGAGGGCTTACTACAAGGGAGAAAAGAAGCCCCGCGTCCGAAGGGAAGACAAGATGCGCAGAATATGGGCTTTTCAGTTGTAAATACTGTCTTGCCACTTTATAAGGAAATGGATTTAACTGAAAGTCACATTTGCAATAATGGTTTCTCCTCTGCCTATTCTTTTTGCTTTCATTTTTAGCTTTCATTTGCATTAGATACATGGTTCCAGAAATATTTTTCCAATGGAGACCATTAACTGACCGTTACTTATAGTAATTCTTAACTTATACATATATATTGTAAATATTGCACATCAAAATAACTTTGGTATTTAGAGCTCTATTTTTTTTCTTCAAAAAACATTTTAATAGCTTGGAATCCATTACAGGGAATTAAAAATATATTTAACTTTTGCTTTTCTCTTTAATCTTTTGTTAATAATGTATCAAATGAAAATACAACAATTCAGCCTAGTGATATATATTTTCATCTTTTCTTATAAGAAATACTTCTTTCAATGTAAGCAATAAATAATACATTGTGGGCAATTTCAAACTATAAAAATTTTGTAAATTTCACTATAAATAAAATTGTTTATGGAAATAACAAATTTGTTTCTTGGCCTTTAAAAATAACATCCCCAATGAAATTAGCAAATCAATCATGAACATGAAACATGTAAGTATGGGTTAAATATGATTACACAGTTAGCCTTGTAGATAAGTGTGAAAATAATTGATGAATTTCTTTTAGGCTTGTTGATGTTACCTATAAAAATATCACATTTCCATGGTAAATATATTTCAAGAATGCCTGGTAGATGAAGCCCCCTTTTCTTTGTTGTTATTCCATACAATGTTTAGTTGTATATAAAAAAAGATAGTAAAAATGTACAGGATAATATAATTTGTTTAAGCAAAAAGCTTAAAAAAATACTATGTCATTTTACTATATACAGCACTTTGCCAATCATGAGCCAGGTTTTATTAGCTTTTTGTATATGTCTTAAAGTAACTGGATAAATAAATATACTATTACTATCAATAAAATATTTGGAGAAGGTGGATATTTTTCCTATTACTAGAAAGCCAGCATAGGAAATCTTTGAAACCATATTGCAAACTGAAATATATGATATTCTCCTTCATTTTTATAGTCTTTTAGAAGTTTTGTTATCCTCATTATGAATGTGTGTACATATGCATCTGTGAGATAGACAGACATTTTTCATTATTCCCTTGAAGCTCATCTGGAGAAATTGAGATGAAAATTGGATGATTAAACAAAAAATTAAATTGAAATAACCATTGAGACATTTTTTGGTAAGTATTCCATCTGAGAGAGACAAGAAGAAGTAACCCTTGATGGATAGAGAGTAGCTGTCAAAAAGGGCCAAATATAAAGTTTGCTCTCATCCTCTAAATTGCTTGTTTTATTATATTTTTTGAGACAGGTTTTGCTGTGTAGTCCTACCTGGTCTCAAACTTGCAGACTAGCTGTGAGCGTGCTGTGATTGCTCTGTCTGTGCCTCTCAAATGCTGGGATTGCAGTAGGCACTCCAATTCAATCTCTAACTTTGACTATTTATGTAAAATTGCTTAAGGTTTTGCAGGTAGACCCTAGTGCAGGATGGCAATAAACCTGCTTTCTAGAAGGCTTCACTATATCTGAGTATGTGTGTGTGTGTGTGTGTGTGTGTGTGTGTTCAGGCATGATGCTCAAAGGAATATAAACCACTATGTAAAGGAGGGAGAAGGCCTGAGTTAAAATCTGATTGTGGCCGCTGTCCCCATATTAGGATGGTGATACCATAGTATGGATGGTTGCTTCTATACAGAAAAAGTCTGTTTTCCCTGACAAGGGATCATAAGGATTCTAGATGAAGAGACTCAAAGATGCAAGATAAAGATTTCTATGTGGTTTAACATAAATTTGACTTATTAACTTGTACTATGCAAATTTCTTTACTTGCTATATCTAAAAAAATGCAAAGGTTCACTGTTCTTAGTAAAATAAGGAAGGACAAACTTACTCAAATGCTGGTTTTAAGGTTGGGTTTTAAATGTAACCACATCTGTTCCATTAAATTAGTTGCTCTCCTATGGGAGAGCACATCAATTAGTTATCCAATATGGATGGTAAACCCAGTAGGTATATGTACACATAAGTAACATTATATGAACTGAGATGATTTTATTTATGTATTTAGGAATATATATTATTATGTATAAAAATTATATATATATTTCTTTATATAAAATGTTTACATATAATTTTTTAAAGGCCATGAATTTGAAAAAGAGTAAGGAGGGAAATGTATGGAAAGGCTTGGGAAAGAAAGAAAGGATAAAAATGACATAATTTTATTATAATAAAAATATTATAACATATTAAATTAATATTAATCAAATATACAGCAATAATTTTAATATTAAATATTAACTCTAGGAAAATAGTTTTATAATTCCCTGCAAAACTAAATTAAGGTGCTGTAGAAAATGTAATGAAGCTTTTATTTAGAAGTAATAACACTGGCTCTGTCTATGAAATCTATTGTTACACGTGTGCAATGCACTTGATATGCTCAATGAGTAATAGAAAGTATTTCTTTCATTAACATATGTATTGTTTCATAAAGTATTCAGAGTATTTAGAGCTATCCCAGTGATCTAGATTTAACTCAAATGGTTATTAGGGGCAAAACCCTCAATGCCAGATTGTTCAATGAATCATATTTCTAACACCACACGGAAGGCTGTTTAGCCAGTAACCCACCACAACACATTCTTGGCAGTCCATCAGTTTCTTCTTGCAAATAGAAGTCTCCTTTCCCCTTTGGAAATTGGTCTCCTAATGATTGAGGCCAAGAGAAGATTTCTTTCCTCTGAGGATACTGCCGGACAGGTGAGGCAGCGTAATTGAGAAACAAGCGAGTCTTTGTCATCTACAACTCTCAGGCATTGAACGCCTTGTTGGACTGCCTCTGACTTAGTATTAGACCACTTTGCCTCAGCTGAGGGACTAACCTACAGACAAATTTCTAGAAGTAACAGAGACAGCATGGTTCCTTAAACTAAAAGCCTGCTAGGGAGGAGTTTCCCAGAAAAGAGGCCGGACAGCTCCTCTTTTCTAGTGCCCACAATGCAAGTTCACTGAGATATGTATGAAAATTGAGTCTAGGAGACTGTAGAGATTGGTCGCCACCATATGGAAGCTAATTGCTGTACTCAAGATCTCTATTGTCTTCAGTTTCCATCCATTTGAAAGATGCGGGTGAGATGAAATTCATGGCTATTTAATATCCATACATTCCTGTTTGGAATGGCTTCCTTACTATTATTTAATCTGAGAGTGGTATTTCCTGGAACTCTCCATTTGGGGTTATAACAGTTGCTAGATTAAAGAAAAAATTTAATTCTCTGTCCTATGTGGAGGTGGTGTTTCTGAGAATAATATTAATGTACAGCTATTTGTAACCCCAGAAAAGCCATGTTTGAATAACAAAGAACTTCTAAAAATATTTGGCACTGAATGTCCCCACATTGCCCAAAAAGGAACCAAATATTAAATGTATTTACTTAAAGAATTATAATTATAGATATTTTAGTTGGTTAGTGATTTACTTGGTAATAAGATCATAAAAATTGGCCACTATAGTTATTATTCTCATAAAGTCTATAAAAGTTATCATCTGCAAAACAGAAAATAAGACAAATCCTAACTACATACCAGTTAACACACATCATTATAGATTAAGCAGGAAATAATAAAAAAAAGCCATGATGAACAAATATTGAATTTTTATTGTACAAATAAGAAATGCAAACCATTAAGAACAATAATTCCTGAAAACACATACCTAACAGAATTGCATCATATTCCGTGTTTTAGGAGACTCAGGGAGACATTTATAAGGTTTCTTATAACTTGACAAAAAAAATCAAAATTTCTGCTATATTTTCTGAACCAGTTACTTGCCTTTCTGCTATAGCATAAACAACAACAAAAATATCGAACAAGAAGGAATGTGAGAAAAGAAGTGTTTATTTTGGTTCATACTCTATCATGGATGGATCAGCATGGTAGCAAGAGAAGAAGGGAGCTGGTCACATTGCAACACGGGAAGCTAAGAATGAGCAGGAAATGGGACTGGATTCCAAAGCACAAGGCCCGCCTCCGGTAGCACACTTCCTCCAGGAAGTCTCGCCCCTTAAAGAGTCCACAATCTTCCCAACTGGTGTCACCACCGTCTGAAATACTAGGGTTCAAACATATGAGATTGTGGAAGCCACTGTATATCCTAACTGTAATTCTTAGTAAAGCAAGTTATAAAACCAGGCAAGAGTAAGAAAGAGGAAGCAACCCATTTCTTTTGGTGATGGGAAGAGTCACAAGTTTGTATCTGTGTGTAACTTATCACAGTGACTGGAATTCTCCATTCCTTCCTTTGTACTCAATTCATTTCCTGACTTGTGTTTCTAACGTGACCCACGGCCATGAAATATGTCCTGGTCAACGTTATCCTGCTCTGGCAGATAACCTCTAACTAAATATCTCTAACGCAGCATACTTCAAATTAGGCTCATCAACCAAGGTAACTCAGTTCACTGCACTGCTTTGGGAGCCAGGTTATATGCAGGATTCATGAGATGCACCAAGATAGCACTCTATATTTCCAAAATTGGCTTCCAATATTGATTCACACAATAAATGATGCCATAGGTAACTTCTGCCATTTCTGTCTCCTTTCCTCTTACACTCTTGTCTAGGCCATTATACAATGCTGTTAGTTTACTTTCTTACGTACTCTACAAATCTACCCCCATACTATGACTCTTTCTCTCCAAAGTTGTTATGGAACCTTGTCAACCTTCCATGGTTATCTACTTCTGACTTCATATTCCCTTATCTCTGGTCATGAAGTTCCTGGGATTGACACTATCTGCTACAAAAGTGAGCAAATCATTCAGTTCTGCCCATGTGTTTATCCTCTTCTGTGGCAACAGTGTTTATTTTATGGATGGGCATGGGACCCAAGTTGCTCAACTAATGTCAGCCTTGGAATCTCTCTTCCTCCATATCTCCCTACCTCCCATTCCTCTTTCTTTCCCTTCCTTCCTCTCTCCCTTCTTATTTGCCTCCCTCCTGCCCCTCATCCTTTCCTCCCTCCCTCCCTCTCTTTCTCCCTCCTCTCTTTTTTTTTTTTACTGACAATATTTTGGATAGAGCCTAGGGCATCATGTATGCTAAGCAAGTGCTATTCCACTGAGCTATAGCTTTAACCCTTGCTGGGACCACAAGGAAAAAGAATTCTATTTCTGCTGGAGTAGTAATATATGAGATTTTTTTTATTTTCTTCAAAGCAGGCATCTGTCTTCTCAAACCCACGAGAGCAGCCCCTGCCTAATAATAAAGCTCACACAGGATACATTCCTGAAAATGATCATGGGGCAAAACAGATCCTAAAATGTCTCAATATCTGCTCTTTCCCATATTTTATGCTTTTTGGAGCTGACAATTTTTTAAGTCAATAAGTGTGTGGATGTTATTAACTGAAACAGATATAGTTTTATATAATTCCATTGTCTGAATGCTCTTAGCAACTGTCTCAGAACAATTATCCAAACATATCATTTAATTTTCTTTCCTAGTTTAATGCATAACAGATAAGAATAAAACAAATTTGATAGCAAAAGCTATGGAAGTGTTTATTTTGCTCTTCTGTTCTGCCCATGTGCTTATCCTCTTTTGTGGCAACAGTGTTTATTTTATGGATGGACATGGGACCCAAGTTGCTCAACTAATGTCAGCCTTGGAATCTCTCTTCCTCCATATCTCCCTACCTCCCATCCCTCTCTCTTTCCCTCTCATGAGTTATGCTTTCTATCTGAGTCCCTGTTACTTCCACCCCTGTAATTGCAGGGGCTTTTCTCAGTCATCATGATTTTTCACATCTCTTCTATCTGTAACTCTGCACCTTTTCTACTTCACATGTACAATTCATACACTTTTAGAGATCTCAGCTCTATGTGTCTCTATGTCTCTATCTTTCCCTCCCTCTATCTCTGTCAATGTATCTCTCTCCCCCTCTACCTCTCTTTCTCTCTCTCTCTCTTTCTCTCTCCCTCTCCCTCTCCCTCTCTCTCTCTCTCTCTCTCTCTCTCTCTCTCTCTCTCTCTCTCTCTCTCTCTCTCTCTCTCTCTCTCTCTCTCTCTTGAACATGACCTCACTATGTAGTGCTAGCTGTCTTGGAACTCACTATGTAGACCAGGCTGGCCTTGAAATCACACAGATCTGAGATCTGCCTGCCTTTGCCTCTGCTTCCTCTGCTGGGATTAAAGAACTACCATTCCTGCATCAACAGGCTTCATATGTGAAATCATCCTGAGAGTTTTCAAGTTTGTTCACATTATGGAATAGCATTTCCATTTTGCTGGAAAGGGTTTTTTTTTTTTGGTTTTTTTGTTTGTTTGTTTCCCTTTTTTCTTCAAGTTGGACATCCTACAATCAGTGGGAGTTTGTATTGAAGGAAATAAAGTATCAAAGCAATGGATATGCATTTTTATTGAACACACTCTTTTCACTACAAAGCATAGTTTATGTGTATTGATTGATATACCAACAAATGATAATTACCTCTATTCATGGAGCTATTACTATTACCCTTTTAAAAAAATCTTTTGTCTTATGCTCCAAGGCCCCATAGAACTATCATGAGGTCTGATACATACTACATACAGCTAAGAATGAAAACTGCTCAAAGACTTGGGTATTAACCATTGGTTTTACTTTTTGTAATTACAGTTACCCAATTAGGTATTACATTTTGCTGAGGAAAGACCTAGAATTTATGTAGCATGATTAGTCTGCAAGTGGAGATATTTTAAATCCTTCTATTATGGTATTATTCAGCAATGAGGACTCAGTGGAAGACTGAAGCAAGACCAAGTACTGGAATCAAATGATTGAGATTTTGCAATGGTATTTCAGTATTCTGATGCCACAGGCATAGGTATCTTGGGAGGGGGATTTTGTAATACCCCATTCATGAGGTGACATTGTCTTTTAACCATCACTGAGATTTTAGCACTAGGTGTTCCTCATTGAAAGTTGTCTGTTGGACCAGTGAATTTGCTTCCACATGATTCTAGACATCTCGAAATAGAGGGTGACATCCAGCTGTCACAGTTTCATGACTTGTCTCCATCAAACCTTTAGAAACATCAAACTAAGTGACTATCCTTTTGCTCTCCCTTCAGATGAATACATGGAGTTTACTAAAGCCAATATCCAATACAATCCTTTGCCTACTCCTAGTTAATGCTTAACCACGTTGCCATTGCTAACAATCACTAGGAAAAGAATGGGGATACAACAGACAGACCAACACCAAAATAAGAGATCCACTAAATAATGAAGAAAGAGAAAAATAATATCATCGAAGTGTTTTAAAGATTAGTTATTATAGCTTGTTGCCTTCTAATTCAAAGAATTTCAATTGGTTGGATTTGTGCCTCAAGCTTATAGGCTTACTGTTCTCAGAGTATTATTTTTCTTTTCACATCAAAGCTAACTCTGAAAATACTTCACAGATAATTAAATGTTAACACTTTCCTTCAGTTAACATGTTGTGTACTCAGTTAAAATGTGCTATGAAAACAAAGCACCATACACGCCCGCCTGCCCCTCATTGAAATGTGTCATATTCCAAAGTAACTAAAATAACGGTATGTTATAAAATTTCTCAATTCAACAAAACCATGTTATTAAAATTTAACACTAGTAGAGATGTAAATATATTTTTCTTTGAGGGAAAAAAAATCCACAAATAAAACTTGAAAACATGAGAATTTATGATCAAAGATAATTCATAGCTTTCTTATGTTCCAGTGGAAGGCCACATATACAGCACTAATACTTAGTGGGTTATTAAAAGGAAAAGGAGCAGAGAGAGAGAGAGAGCGACAGAGACAGAGACAAAGAGACAGAGATAGGGACATATAAAGAGCAAATTTGGCAGAAATTATAGAGAAGTAATTGGGAGATTTCATTAGATGCATACAAAAACTCTCAATAATAAAGAAAATAAATATTAAAATGGTAATTTCTTTATGTTGATCCATTCTGATTGTAGATCAAAAAATCCATCCTGTTTGAAATGGTATAAACTTTTTCAGAAAGACAGGATCTACTATATCAACAGTCTAATATAAATTTAGAATCTACTCATCATGAAAAAAATATACTACAGAGACATCATTTTACATCATGGAGCTAGAAATAGTTACATAAAAATATTCTATGAACAGGTAAGGGATGAGAAGAATTTTCTATAAAGTCAGATAAAGAATTTCAAAGTCTTTCATGCTGGCTGTGTTTGAGAGAAAGAGAGATGTCTTGAATTGATGTGTTGCCAACTCAAAGTGACTAAGAATCCTTTTAGAATTACATATAAATAAGAATCATTTCACCCACCTCTAGGGTGGAATGTGACAGCTGGTTAAAGCAAGCATAGCAACACTGCACAACTGTGCCAAACAGGATGACTGGCTTAACTAATCAAAAATAGAGCCTCAAAGTAAAATTGTTTAAACTAAAGTCCTGGACAGGGCAAAACCTAAATAGTCTCCATTCTTTGAATCTTTGATGAGAGTAAGGTTCATATTAATATTGCCAATATCAAATTGAAGGTATGCATTCCTAACCCTAGACATTCTTGATATCACACCAGGAGCTTTATGGTCTTCTAAACCAACTTAGATAATGTGGGAAACATTGGGCATAATAGGTAATGGAATTAGCTTTGAAGTCAGAGTGACCCTGGTCAAGTTACTAGGTCCCAGTAAATTAATCAAGCTACTTCCTCCTTTGCACGCAGCCTTTCTCAAGCCTAACAGCGGGGTTTCAGTACTCACATCCTCAGCTGGGGATTAGCGATCATGTGTTCTGAGCTCCAAAACCAGTTCCTAGGTATTTATAATGTAGATGGAAACAAAAAAAAAATGTTATATGTACAAATAGCCAGAAGAATAATGTGGGAGGAGACAATACGTTACACATATAAATATCCAGAAGAATTACTTAGATAGAGACAATATGTACAGCCAGATGATTTTGTACTAAGTCCTGCGACAGAAGGTTGAAAGAAATAGTACCAATCCGATAGAGTATTCTTCACCTAGAAATTGATCAGTCAATGGCTCAAGAGCTAATGCGGTTTCTAGATGGATGAGCAATAATGAGAAATACTGTAGTCAGAAATTGGGTGGGTGGAGAGGAACATAGAATGCCAGTGCTTCTTCCTCTTTTTTGTTTCTTTGAGCAATATACATCAGTGATAAAAATTCAAAAATGAATGGTTTAAAGCTGTCTGGGAACTCTAGAATTTCCAGCCAAATGTGAGGTCTCATAAAAATCATAGCCTGTCCTGTTATTAAACTTACTCAAAATATTATCTAAAAACTATTTCCTTTATTCAGTTAGTTTAAAGGACTTGATGAATTTTACTTCAACATAAAAGACTTTTACATCTCAACTGTTTCCTCAACTCTGAATCAATAGAATTTGCAAAACTTCTACAATAAAATATTCTAAGATATCAATCAATGTGTAATTACATTTAATATGAAAGTATTATAAATCTATTTTCTAATCATATTTTGAGAAAAAATTTCTAAAATCATTTATCAGTGTTGGACATGAATGGACTGTACCCCTATCTGCTATTGTAATGTTACTTACTACATCCTGATGCTATGTATATTGAAGCATAATTGAGCTTATCCTTTCTAATTTTTAACTAGAGTATATCAGTGAAGTCATTCATTTCAAATGTTTTATGCAACAAAAGAAAAGTGCTGGGCAAAGCTCACAACTTGAAATCCAAGTATATGGAATTATAACTGCATTCCTTTCCCAGAGGTTGATTGCTAAAACTGTGGTTACTGCTTGCCTGTGTCATATTCACTCTTGTATTTGAAACACTGACATGTATATTGTATATACATACATATACAATGAATATGTAATGTAAATTTTATATGTATGTATATATAACATATAATTTTATATGTATGGCATGTATATTGTACATACATACATATAAAATGTATATGTAATGTAAATTTTATATGTATGGATATGTAACGTATAATTTTATATGTATGAAGCCTTTGTCTGAAGGAAATGCAGGTATGCATTACATTTGTGCAAATGATCTCAGCAGCCAGAGGGGGGCATCTGATCCTGTGAGGCTAGAGTTGGAGAGGTGGTTATGAACAGCCTGGCGTGGGTGTTAGGAACCTAATTCTGGTCCTCCTCCAAGAGCAGTACCTGATCTAGACTGCTGAGACATCTCTTCAGTAGCTCTTCTGTAAGGTTTTCCTTTTTTTTTTTTTTTTTTTTTTTTTTTTTTTTTTTTTTGCTATATTAGCTCCCACTAAATAACCAGTGAAAGATAATGATATTCCCCAGAGCATTACAAAATCTTACACGTGGTACTTAGTCTAATTAAATGAGGAAACTACGGATACAATGACCCTGTGACATTTCGTTTTATTTTTTCACATGTGTTCTAAGTGAACAACCGAGTAATGTAAACAAAGCCAGCTGTACTGACACTTTACTGTAACTCCAGCAGTTGGGAGGCTAAGACAAGAGGACTGTAAGTTCAAGGCCAGCCTAGACCACATAAAGACACTGTCTCCAAACAGAAGCGGCAACAGAACAACACTAGAGAGTGAAAAGCGACTCAGCACATCCATCGCAGCACTGTCCATGTGAAGTTTCTCTATCAGGTGGTTAATACCCCAAAGTGTGTCTAATGCTTATTGCAGGTGGATAGAAGAAATATCTTTATATTTACTTGAGGATGAAGGTGTGTTGTGAGAGAAAGGAGATGTATACATAAGTAGACACTGGGTTTACTTACCAGGCTTACTAAAAACCTGTTAAGCTCCATGGAACCCCTAATAAAAGGCCTGTAAAAGCTAATTGTAGTGAATCTATTTTGATGTTACTCCTCATTCAGACAACTTCTTCCACAAACATTGGTTATATTTAGGTAATCTGGGAGAATACTAATTTAAATACACAGAAATATTAATTTCAATATTATCCACAGTCTATTTCATAACTAAAAATAGGTCCTGGTACTTTTGACCAATGTCCTCTGTTTCCCACTAGCCAGCTTTTCAATGACTAGTTTTTACTTACTGTAGTATGGCCACTCACTTTAGTTAGCTTTCTAGTCAGTCATTAATTTTACAATTATGTTTCCTTCATATACTCAAAAATATGATCAATACTTATATCTGGGTTTTGACAGTATATTTCAATAACTTTAGAGTCATATAGTGAATATTCCAGAAATTGAAAGGAAGAGATTATTCATTATTTGTCTAACAATAAGTGGCCAGCAACATTTTAAAACCACCAATAGAATATGAAGACATATTTAAAGTAAATTTTTTCTAATAAGATTTTCAGAAAGAGTTTTTCTAATAAAATGGATGGCCTGACTATAAGCTATGTTGAAGAGAACGTCAGTGACTAAAACTACTTTGATGCATTGTAGCTTAAAATATATGGAAATATCAAAAATAATATAACGCGGCCAGGGGAAAAAGAGACCCAAGAACATCTTCCATTGCTTTTTACTCTCTTTAAATCCCTGTGTAGGACTTTGCTCTTGTTTTTCACTAAAACGACATAACTTCCATATTTCAAGGATCTTCCCAGTGAATTATTGAGCCACAGACTATATTGAATAATGTCTGCAGTGCTTGCCTTCTGAAGGGCTTAAGCTAGCCTGCATGGTTTATAGCTGATTAAAGTAGGCGTCTACCTTTCAGGGTAATGATGTATTCGCTGCACAAAGAACTATCTCCATTGTAAATTAATTCTTAAAACATTGGACTGTAAATGTCATCGGTACCATTATCTGTTCCACTCTGTGCCCAGCAGCAGAGATTGTCAGTTGGATGCAGGTGCTGGTTCCTAAAAAGAAGGCTTTCCAAACAAAGCACATTAAACCATGACTCCATTCTAAGGGCAATTCCTTTCAAAGGCATCTTTACTTCATGCTGCTTGGCAAAAGATTAATGGATGCTATTTCTGATACGCAATTGGCTTCAGGGGTTTTCCTGTGCCCTTTTAGAAAGAAGTACTCTTGAGTGTTCTTTAACAAATAAATATGTTCTTAAACAGTCCTTTATAGAAGCCTGCACCGGGTTTAGTCAGAGTCCATCTGCTTACGTGTCCCCCTGGAATATACGGATTTAAAATACAACCACTTGTCATGCCTTTATTGAGTCATCAGTGGGCATAGAACTTTCCAGGAATCATGTGGAAGGACAATAAAATCAGGGAAAGCGGATGACCCTTGAGGAACTCAAGGTTTTTGTAGAAAAAGGAAAAACCTACTGGCTAAATCAAGGAAGACTAGTAAGCAAATTCCATCCTATGAAGTCTTTCCTCTTTCCATCACTCTTTCCTTCCCCCACCCTTCCTGATATTACCTGTGTCTGAATAAGCTTACATGCTGTGTGATATTTTCTAAGGAGAAAATATTAATATTCCTAGGGCAATGGGAATTACCTTAAGCTATAACTACTTCACATAAATGATGCTGATTGGTATACCATTTTAGAGTAAGGGATCTCACAGTTGCCATGTTTGCTCTGTCTGTCTGGAGCAGAAGACCCACAGAGCAGTTGTCTTTGGGTGTTTATTTTTTTGCTTTTTAGTTTCTTCGTTTTTTCTTTTAGCAGACTATAGAGATTAACTCAGGGCAGGGTGTTTAGGAAATCAAAAGCTCAGGATGTGACCACCTGGTGAGAAATCCCTGGCTACCACTAAAGAACACTTTCATTTCTTTAACTTGTTCTTGGATTCTGCATCCAAGATAGTACAAGAAGCACTCCACCCTGTTAAGAAGTCAGTAAGGAAATGTTAAAGAAATATTCAACCCCAGAGCAGGCAGGCATCTGATTTAAATCAGCTCTAAACTGTCGCTTTAAACCTGTGGTTCTCAACCACGCTAATGATTTGGAGACCTCAACCATAAAACTATTTTGTTGCTACTTTATAACTGTAATTTTGCTACTGTTATTGATCGTAATGTTAACATCTGTTATGCAGGATATCTGATATATAGTCCCTAAGAGGGTTGTGACCCATAGGTTCAGAACCACTGCTCTAAAATGTTAGTTGAAGATGTGTTGCCTTTCAGTCTCCAAATATGTTTACATACTTATAGCTAGGACTTTAGGAGTAGCGCTTGATTTAGAGATAATTATTTATTGAACCTATTTTCAAATAGTCATTGTCATGGACCTTTGCATGTATTATTTTTCAGATATTGAAATGAAGGCTAAGATAAGGAATTTTGGCCAATTTGAAAGAAATAGTAACAGATCGTGTTGTTTGACCATATTGCAATTTATTTAGATTTTAAATAAATACTATACATTTATAAAACCACATATTAGAGGATTCTGAAACTACACTTTTAAATAATTGGAAGGTAAAACAAAGATTAAAATGGATTTGGAGAAATACTGTAGCTAAACATTAAATATGATGCTACACTTGTGGGACACATTAAACTTCAAAATACCATATTAGAAAGAAATTTAACTAGCTATTTACACAAACTAACAAATTATAAAAAGAATAGAAAAGCTTCAAACCCTCAAAATTCAACTTATAATTTAATGCCAAATGATAAAATAGAAGTACAGAATCAACAGATATTTACTAATTACAATACAATGAAAGATTCCACAAGCATTTGATATGAGAATGAATTTCAGATGACACTGTAAATTTTAGAGTTTACTGTTCAGAAACATGTTCCAACAAATGTAATGCATGACATAGGTAACATTTAACAGCATGATTTCTCAAAATGGATGAAAAATAGAAAAGACTTCTTTTTAACAAAACTAAAACTGTAATTATAAACCTTCAAAGGATGAAGATAGCATGCTCAATAAGTATCAAATGACAAATTATCAATTAGAGTGTTGCATATTCTTCCACTTAATGGAAAGTTTGTCCCTCCTAATTTGTCCCTAGTTGAGAGATAGTAGTAGTATCAGAGAAGAAAAAATTACAGATCATTCTCATCTATGAATATAGAGATAAGCTCTAAATAAGTATTAGTAAACTAAATGTCCAATTTATTTTGAAAAAAAGCTATGTTGCTATATTTTGTAAATATGAATGCTTTGTGATTAAAAAGGAACACCTCAAATCACCATTTTATAATAGACACAGAAAGCCATTTTACATGATTGGCATTCACTCACAATAA
>NW_022196910.1:34591793-34613761 GCF_008632895.1 Mastomys coucha | reverse complement strand
AGCAACCACATGGTGGCTCACAACCACCCATAATGAGATTGGACGCCCTCTTCTGGTGTGTCTGAAGATGGCTGCAGTAAATTACGCTGGAGCGGGGTGGAGTGAGTGGGCTGGAGCAAGCAGGGCCGGCAGAGGTCCTGAGATTAACAGCAGCCACACACATAATAGCTCATGGCCATCTATATAGCTACAGTGTACTCATACATACAAAATAAATAAAAATAAATCTTTAAAAAAAAAGAAAAGAAAAGCAGAATTAAAAGCACTGATATTATCCTGAGAGTCATGTGCATAAAATCTTAAGAACAAACATCTAATTTAATAGTACAAGGCCTTCCACTCTATATTACAAAAGAACCTCATTTGCAGTCCCTGCTTTTGTTAATAGCTGGACTTGATATTCTATCTGTAGAAGCTAGGTAAGGATAACAAATTATTTATGACCCAGAAAACAGGTAAAGAAAATGCATAGAGGCATTGCAGCTGTGTGAATCTGGTTGTAGAAGAGAAAAAAATCCAGTCAGTACAAACGACCAGCCCATACGAAAAGCCCAGATAGAAGTGAAGGATCAAGATTCATGCTCCACACAAGTGGTAAACATCCCATCCTTCATTTCTTAGATTAAGAATTCACCACTCCTCCAGGTAGAGCCCAAGACGAAGAACTGTGTAGAAGCTGTTTATTAAAGAAGTGTTCCCATAGAAACCTGGTTCCAGGGTCAATAGATCCGGGGGAAAAGGAGGACGAGCAATCATGTACTTGCACACAGAGCTCCTTTGTCTGTCTGATCCCACAGACAGCTCCACAATGTGAATCGCAGATCTGAATTTGTCTTTACTAAGGCAAAGGAACTGACTTCTGCATTTGAGTATCAAGTTAGTGACTGAGGAACTTCTTGCTCTGCACTTCTGGGACAACTGGGTCCCGCTATGGCCAGCTTGCTCTGAGTAGAGAGAATGCATACAGATTCAGGAAATGGTAGCACAGCTCACATGGACTGTTTTGTGTTGTGGGCAGCAGAATATCAGTGTCTGCTATTATTTAAAATGCTTCTCTCAGAGCCAGCAAGGTGGCTCTCCGAACATAGGACACGCTTGGAGCCCAAGCCTGAGGTGAGTTTGGTCCTCCAAACCCATCTAAAGGTGGGTGGAAGGAATGGACTCTACAAAGCTATAATCCACTGACCTTTCACCTCCACTCATGCACCATGACACCCATGTGCGCAAACATCTCATCTTTGTCTCTGTCTGTCTGTCTGTCTGTCTGTCTGTATCTCACTGTCTCTCTGTATCTCTCTCTGCCTCTCAAACATACACAGATTTACACTAATAATAAATTAATGGTAATATTTAAAATTTTTTCTCACTTTAATTTTTTTTGAGAATTTAACACATAAGTCCTTTCCTCTACCTCTTAAAAACTTTGTGCCCTCTTTTGTGATGTTCCCTGGGCCTTCAGGGTCACAACATATAGGGGTTGTGTTGTAAATGTATCAAGTGATGATGGGTACCCTGTGGTCAGTTGTTGTCTGAATTTTAACCCAGTTGTAAGTTTTTGTTTCTGTCTACTGTAAAAGGGAAATTCTTTGATAAGTAGTGAAAATAAGGTGAGGTATTTAAATGCAACTGGCAATTGTACTAACTTAGGAGAATGCAGTGGAAAGTTCTCCTCTATAAGTTCATGACGTTACCAGCTACAAGTTGTTAGCTACTTTTACAGTGTCACACGTGAATTCCCTCCTGTCAAACAGGCCTTAAGTCTAACTAAGTGGCTGCTAGTTATTTCAAAGACCAAGTGCTACTACTCCAGTCTTATTTATATCTTCTTGTGCTGGACATTGTGGTGGTTCACAGGCTCTGCAGCTAGGTTAGCAAACAATGATCTGGAGAGGCTCAATGAAAAAAAGAGACATAAATAGAAAAGTAACCAGGAGATCCAGGGAAAATTGGTATCACAAGTGCTTGCATAGTGTGTGCCTGAGTGTGTATGTATATGAGTGTGTGCGTGAGTGTGTATGTGTGTGTGTGTATTGTATGTTGTGTTTGTATGTGTGCAGGTATCACCAAGCCTGGTTCCTTAAGTGGCTGTTAGAGATCTGGATTCACATTCTTACACTTACAGGCCAAGCACTTGACTGACTTAGCCATCTTTCCAGCTCCTCCTGGAACGCTAAAAATATAAACACTCGCCAATAAAATAAATTTTTAAATATGAGACCTAATACAGGAGTTAAAGTGTTTAGCATTTTATTACTTTAATTTGCTTCAATTTCTTTACTGACATAGGAATAAAATAACTTTGACATGCTAGTAGCATTAGATGAATATGATTTAATTACACTGTACTTTATAAGGCTTTAAGTGAAGGACCTATTTGGCTTACTGTGGAGGTCACTGAAAGGTTGTCAGGTGGATGTATTTCTCAAGTCAGTAGCAACCCCATGCTTAGATCCTCCCAGTTTACTGAAGAAAAGACTCCCAAAAACAATGTCTAGGTGTCAATATTTCCTGGTTATGTCAACATCACCTGAGAGGTCTAGGAATCCAGCTATAAAACTGAAATACCAATAAGAATTACAGTTAATTTGAAAAGATGTGAAGAATACTACACACTGGAATAAAAAGAAGTTTGACTAAAAAGCTGGGGGCTTCTTTTTTATTAGAGTGGCCAATTATATTATTAGTAATAAAAGCTGGTCATCCCAGTTGTATTTTTTCATGAAAGCAACAGAAAACTCATTGTTAAGTAGGAGAGCATACTAGTTGACGCACAGCTTCTGGAGACAGATTTTGTAGTTGTTAGGTCTTTTCTAGGGATGACTAAATTCCATTGTTAAGTGGATTATTTAGAATCACATAATCAGATATACCTCTGGGATGTCTATGAAGAAATTTTCGGAGAGGTTTCAAACAAGTGAAGGGACCTGGTACTGACTGGTTTTGTGTGTCAACTTGACACAAGCTGGAATTATCACAGAGAAAGGGGCCTCCCTTGAGGAAATGCCTCCATGAGATCCAGCTGTAAGGCATTTTCTCAATGAGTGATTAAGGTGGAAGGGCCCATTGTGAGTGGGGCCATCCCTGGGCTCGTAGTCCTGGGTTCTATAAGAAAGCATGGTGGACAAGCCAGGGGAAGCAAGCCAGTAAGCAGCACCCCTCCGTGGCTTCTGCATCAGCTCCTGCCTCCAAATTCCTGCCCTGTGTGAATTCCTGTCCTGACTTCCTTTGGTGATGAACAGCAGTGTGAAAATGTAAGCTGAGTAAACCCTTTCCTCCCCAACTTGCTTCTTGATCATGATGTTTTGGACAGGAATACAAACCCTGACTAAGACAGACCTGTTTACAATATGAGTGACCCCATTTCATGGGCCAAGGTTGTGGATGGAAGAAAGGGTATGTTTTTAGAAAGGAGAAACCCAAGCACTCACCTCTGATCATACAAGGTGAGCAGTTGCTTCATGTTCATCCTGATAAACGGTGTCTCCTCAGACTGTCAGCCAGGCAAACTCTTTATTCCTTAAGGTGCTCCTTTAAAGTATTTCGGCCATAGTGATAATAAAAGTCATTAGTGAGCCTATGGAACTTCAGATAATCATCAAGTTTCTCAGTATATGTGCCTAAAACTTGGGGTGCAAGCAAAGTTAATATGTGTAAAGTGGGTGAACTGCTTCTGTAAGTATACGAGTAGCTGAATAAAGCAATGTATAATTAAATAGCTTAAAATATGCTTTTGACTGTTATAAGGAAGACAGGAGAATACTTTTACTGCTTTGGATTTTTGTTAAATGGGAAAAAAAAACCAAATTAAACACAGGAAAAATTATTGAAGGAGTAGAGACTGTTTTCTTCATAATAATCCAAACTTTGTTTGTAGCGGAGGGTGTTATGTTTCTACCCAGTTAAGTTGTATTGAAATGTAGCATCAGACACTTTATTTTTGTCTTATATTTTTTTATCATATTTTTAAACAAACTGAGCTACTTATGTCCTGGGTATCTGCTGTTAATAACCCCCCTTTTTTACATATGCTTTGGTGTTTTGGTTAAATGTATGTCTGTGTTAAGGGTGTTAGATCCCCTGGAACTGGAGTCACAAACAGTTGTGAGTTACCATGTGGGTGCTGGGTATTGAACCAGGGTCCTCTGGAAGAGCAGCCCCATGCTTCATGCTCTAAATCTCTGAGCCATCTCCCCAGACCCTTGCCTTGTATTTTAATTAAAAGGAAATTCAGATTTTTGTTTGTGTGAGTCTATTTAGACTTCCTTTCTGCTTTTAAAAACCTTTACAATACAGATTCAATCCTTTGTGTAGACATCTCACATTGATTAATGTATAGATTATTTACAGTAAATACTATAATGAAAATGGATATTTGGATCTTTCTTTGACTACATTCAGATGGCAAAACTAAGCAATAATATGGAAAAAAACAAGGGTTGACTATTCTAAACTCCACTTGGCTATTCCCACATAAGCAGCCCATTGCTGACAAATTCTGCCTCTGTTCTCCGAGCTTTAAATCACCTCTACAGGCAGGAGGTAACAGATATACAATAAAAAAGAGCCAAAATGAATAAAAACTAATTTTTAGTGGGAAGAGAGTACAGTCTGTAGAGAAAAAGACACTCATAAAAATTGAATAAAATATCATCAGTTTCATTTAAAGAAATCTGAGGCTCACCAGTGCCGTGGACCGGGTTCGTTGCGGGGACCCCGATTTCCATGGGATGAGAATTCTGGTCAGGTGGGCAATAAGTTGGCGGATGACAAACAGGTTCCAGTCACAAGGGTGTGGTGAATCTGAATGTATTTGTGCGAGGTGAGAATCAGGCTTAAATACCATACAGCAAACAGGGCAGATGTCAAGAGTCACGTAGGCAGGTGGGGGTTACAGCAGGGGACGCAAGACTGAAGTCACATAGGCAAGTGACCACCACACCAAGGTCAGCAGGGTCTGGTAGCTAGGTGTGAAGAAGGAGGAAGAGGAGTGGAGCCCTCCCTGTTGAGGTATTTTGATATTCCTATGCTAATTCGCTGGTTCTTGCTGGAGGCAAGGAGTGGGAGGTTCCAACCTGACCTAACACTTTTAGCTAATGTCCTTGAGTGGAAGCCCTTCGATTACTCTCTAGTATGTAAAACATTTCTAACTATTGTAAACTATCTATTGCCCTAAGGAATGTACTCGACCTCTGTTGCTAGCTCTGGCGAGGCAGATACTTTGAGAGAAATTACAAGCTATGGACAGCTTGGTATTAAACTAGGATAGTTGGAAACATTGTGCTGGCCAGAAAACAGTGCCCAATCTTAGCCATTTATGAATCATTACTTGGGGTACTTTTATGCCTAAATATGAGGCCGTGCTGATGATTGGAAAGACTAATCTGGAACACGTCTGAGTTAGGGGATACCAGTGATAGTCTGAAATCCAGGAGGCACAGAACTCCTTTTGGATCCTTATTGCCTCTTATCCTTTATCAGGATTTTATCCCTGATATTTTGGATGTGACTGGAGTAGACGAGTGTGCGTAGCATACCAGGAACTAACACTTTAGCAAGATCAGGTCAAAAGCTGTCTTGTAATATAGGGGAATGATTACAACCCACATTCAAAACAAATTCTAAGAAAAAGAATATTTGGTAAACAGGAAGATTCCATGATAAAAGCATATGATAATAATGAAATCTTTAAAATAAGGGGTGGATAATGAAGTTCAAACTACAGCCTACAAAACAGAAATCAAATAGAATCAGTTTCCAAGTTCTCACTGCCTAAGCAAGGCAGTAGAAATGCTCAAAAAGAACAGACTAAAGACAGGAAAGAATAATGGAAATATTGGAATAATTGTTTTAATATTTATTTTTACTTTTTATTTGTGCATGCAAGCATGTGTATATCCATATAGTATGTCTGTATGTTTGTGAGTGATGTGTGTATAGGCATTTATATATGTATACACTGAAACTGGACTTATAGGAGGTCATGAGCCACCTGACATCAGTTCTGGAAGCTGAACTAGGGTCCATTGTGAAAGAAAAATAAATGCTATTAACACTTGGACTAGTGCTCTTGTCCCAACATTCTACTGTTCTTACTTTGGTTGACTTTCTGCTTGTCCTTTTCTCTTTTTTTGTAATTGAAAATTGATTATAGTTTTCCTTCTCCCAGTGTTCCCCAGTTCCTTCCCACTTCCTCAACCCACCCAAATCTACACCCTTTTTATCTTTCTCATTAAAATATAAACTGGCATCTAAAATAATAATAACAATAACAACAATAATAAGTGAATGAATAAATAAATAAAAACAAAAATAGGACAAAACACACAGTAAAAGAGCCAAAGTAAAAAAAAAAAAGTACAAGAAACACACACACAGTCATTGACACACACACACATTTGTACACATAAAACCCATAAAAATAAAATTGAAAACCAGAATATATAAGCAAAAGTTATTTAAGCATTATAGCACACACACACATACACACACACACACACACACACACACACACACTCCCAAAATACTACTGAGTTCATTTTGTGTTGGACATCTATTGCTGGACATGGAGCCTGGTCGTAGGGACCATGGTGTAGTTTGTATACTCAGTAAGACTTTGCTGGAGAAAATTATTTTTTTCTTTTTCTCAATTGGAGATTGCTTCAGAGTTAAGATTGGGGGCTCAAGTCCATGTTTCATCTCATGTCTGGAACCCCATGTGGCTAAGACCTATGCAGGTCCTGTGCATACTATCAAATCCTCTGTAAGTTCATATGTGTGTCAGTCCTGTTGTGTCTAGAAAACTTTGTCAAAATAACAGTATAAATTTTATAAATAAAGAAGATAGAAGATTTCAAACTGATTCAATCTATTGAATGTCTTAGGTGATAAGCAAACACCACCCCTTACAAATAAATGGGCTTGTATAAGTCCCCAACATGAACAGCAATCAGGACTCAGTCATCTTAAGAACCGAGGGAGGAGGGGAAGCACACTTTCCCAATTCTATGTGAAAACTACTATGTGCCTAGACTTTTTAAATTAATTAAAAACAATGAGACCAATGTTTAATCTTTTACATTAATTTTAAAAGTATTACCTTCCAATGCCAGAGGATGTGATTTACTGCTGAGAAATATCCACAAAGAACAAGACATAGGAATCTTGACAAAGGACATCAGCCGCAGGAAAAAGCTGTGGGTGCTCACCTTCAAAGGATTAACCCAGACAGAAATTGCTACCAAGGACAGCTTCAGGAAGATGAGCTCAAGAGTGCCTCTGTTTCTAAATGTAGTCACAGAGATGAATAAAACCCGGGAGAGTTAAGAGTGAATTACATCTCAACCACAAAAACAAAACTATCATTAATTCAACAGAAAAAAAGCAAAACTTATCCAGGAAAGAAAAAAGAGCCCAATCTGTCTCATGATGATCAGGGATAGAATTTGTAAAGCCATACAACAAAAGCGATCAGAGGCCTTATAGATGGATCTTTGTTCAGATTGGTGTGGCCAATCTTTGCTTCACATGAAGTATCAGAATCCACTGCAGTTTGTATTGATCAAGACAATGTGCTGTGAGTTTCTGTATCTAGGAGTCGAAAGTCTAACACTTGTCATGTTTTCCTACTCGGAACCCCTGAGGCTATCATGCTGGAAAGATATTTAATCAGGGTTTGTTGAGAATGGGGGACTATAAAGAGAAAACTACAGCTTCGGCAGCCCAACTGAACCCTAGCAAGCGAGTAGCTGAAAACAGTCTTCACACGGGGCACACAGGAGCCAACAGAAAATCCCATCCAACCTGCAGAATTCAGCAAGTTCGACTGCTACGATACTAAAATTTTGCATTAATAAGGCATCGCTGTCTCTTTTAGTAGTATACATCCCTTTCTTCCTCAGACTAGATCAGTCAATCTTACAACAAATGTTACTAGCTGCTGACTTTTCTGGTAGGCGTAAATATGTCAGTCGCCAAATCTGTCAGGGGTTGGTCTGGTGCTGCTATGTATTCAAAAGCTAAATTCTGTATCCCAAGATCTGACTTCCCCAAGATGAGTGAATTCCCACTTACATACCAACCTTTGTTGTGTAAACCTTGTTTGTCAATTTAAAACTATTGGTTAAATAAAACTGGCCACAGCCAATTACTGGGGAGAATAGAAGAAGGCGGGGTTTGAGTTACTGGGTGGAGGATCTCAGGTAGGGAGCACAAGGAGAAGGAGGAAGGAGAATGAAGAAGGAGGAAGATGGAGAGAATAAGATGTTTCTAGTCGATGTGATGGACCAGAAGCACGTGTCCATGTAAAATGCCCACGAAGAACAGACTGCTGGAGCCAAAGTAACCCGGGCGAGATTCAAACAGAAAGTACTTGGGTAATGCATCTGGGAAGTAGACAATCTAGTGTTAGAAATATAAACTTAGAGGTAATCCCCCGGTAATTGCCCTAGAGCTGATTTTTAAAAATCCACAGGATTCTCCCTTGATTATTGGGTGGCTGGCCAGATCATATTAGAAATTAATAGTTTATAAAACTCCATGTACAATTTCTCTTCCTATTTGTTTGATTTCACACTCTCTTCGAATACATACTTAATATTGACTATAGATTTAGCAGTTAATATAAAAGATGTACTCTCTGGCTTCATCCTTGACTACCACCCGTTCTATCCTTAATTGCCTTCTCCTATATGTGACGTCTGTCCTAGGCATTTTAGTGTTAGAGGTATAATTCTCTCTCACTAGAATAATCTTCCTGTCTCGTTATGCTATTGCTATTTCCTTGCAATGTTTAATGTTTGAGATACTGAGTCCCCAGTGAACTTCATTATTTGTTATTCAGCAGATTCAAGCTCCTTTGTTCCAACCCCCCCCCCCACCTCCAAAAATTCACTTCACAATGTGCTTCTGCACCAATTGGGAATGTCACTATTTTCTCAGGGGCACAAACATAGTGGTTTCTGTCACTGGCTTGGGTTTTATTACTTTTGCAGGCTTCTAGAAGTTAGCTTCCTAAGGAAACTTTCAATTCATCTGCATTTATTTAGCTGAAGACTGAGTTCAGTCAACTGATTTATCCTGCAATTGGAATATTGAAAATTGTGCCGGAGTTCCCTATAATAATAATAATAATAAAAATACATGCCTCATACCCTAAGCTATCATCATCCTGAAAACTTCCATTGCTAGGGGTGTTCTGGATTCTTGTTTGCTATATTCTAACTTCTCTTTGATGTTTGTTTCCCTGCTCTTTTGGGAAAACCTAAGTTCAGTGTTAACATTTTCGTTGATTCTGAAAGCGTTCCCTTTTCTACTGATCCAGGTAGGACTCTGGAGGTTTTGCTGGATTGGGGTGCTTTACTACTTTTGTGTCTACTGGCTCAAAGTTTACTCCTCTAGGTCGTGTTTTGTGTTACGCATGTAAGTAGGAGGTTTGGAATACCTCTAAAAAGTTGCAACACTCATAGAGTTTTTGCATACCTCTATTTCTGTAAGTCAGGTAGTCACAGGCAGAAGATAGTCTTCTATTGGGAACACACATAGATCAGGTGGGCCTTGCAGCGATTCTTCCCAGATACCTTTGTATGCCAATAATCCTAACTTTCCCTGTACCCATCTATGCCAGCTCTCCCTGGAGCATGAATACTTTAAGGTCTATGTCATATATGGATATGTGTATATATACCTGGTATCAATCACTTTCATGTCAACAATTCACCAAGAGATTCTTGAGGTTTTTCATATAATTTTTACTCATTGTCCTGCTTTCTTTGTCTCATATCATTTCTTCCATTTGAGAAGCTATCTCTATCTGTTCTGTGCTTCAAGGGGTTTTCCAAGGATGCTTGCTTTGAATTTGGACACATTCTACTTGAACTACAACTGAGAGGTTTAAGGGCAGTCATTTCCTCCCTTTGTGGGTGAGTCATATTATCTCCTTCAAGATCTTTGTTCTTTTCCTCTATTAGAAACCATTAAATTTGGGCTGGAGAGATGGCTCAGTGGTTAAGGGCACTGACGGCTCTTTCGGAGGTCCTGAGTTCAATTCCCAGCAACCACATAGTGGCTCACAACCATCTGTGATGGGATCCGATGCTCTCTTTTGGTGCGTCTGAAGAGAGCTACAGTGGACTCATATAAAGAAATAATTAAACAAATCTTTAATAATAAAAAAAGGAAGAAAGAAATCGTTAAATTCTAGACATCTTATAAGTGGTGCAATTCCTCTGTTTTATATGCTAACTTAAAAGAAAGGAGACTGGCAGCATTGGCTCTTCTTTGTTCCACACCCAGACAGTGTGTTCTGAAAATTCTAAAAAATTTTAATTTCATATCTAAGATTTCTTCCATGATTTGAAAATGAAATACCTTTCATCTTCATCAATTTTAATTATTTATTTTCTTCTGTTTTTGTTATTTCTTTGCTACTGTTTGGTATATTGCCTGTGGTAGTTTGAATATGCTTGGCCCATAGGGAGTGGTACTTTTAGAAGGTATGGCTTTGTGGGAGGAAGTGTGGTGTTACTGTGGGAGTGGACTTTGAAACTCTGCCAAGTGCAGAAGAGTCAGTCTGCTCCTGACTTACCTTTGGATAAAGATGTAGAACTCTCAGATCCTCCAGGGCTATGTCTGGCTGGATGCTGCCATGCTTCCTGCCTTGGTGATACTGGACTGAACCTCTGAACTGCAAGCCAGCCCCAATTAAATATTGTCCTTTATAAGAGTTGCCTTGGTCTTGGTATCTCTTCACAGCATGGAAACTCTAGCTAAGACATTGCCCAAACCTGTTGTGGTAAAGTGTTTTTTGATTGTTTTAGAAATACTGAGTCTAAGACAAATACTCTTCAAGCACAGAACACATTTTTTTCTTGGTCATTAAAATTTTTGCAAAACTTTGTTCAAAAATTGTTTTTGTTTTTCTTCATTTGTTTTTGTTCTTTTACCTCTAGATAAAAAAATTAGTCTATCTTCTTTATATTAGACATTGACATACATATATACTCATACATATACACATTCACCCATGTACACATATATACACACATACATACAAAATACACATGTACTTATAGACATACATAGACACAGAATCACTCACACACACATATATATATACATACATACAGAGTCACACATGTATACACACACATATACACAGACAACCCACATATAGGCATATACAGATGTACACACAGACCTACACTGACATACACACATACACAAAAATACACATGCATATACATGCATATACACATATATGCATACATTTACCATGCACACATCCACACACACACCATGTAATCATACACACACATACCCACAATAGCTGTCACACACACATACACCATCCACACTCACACATAGATACATACATGCATGTGTATGTACTTACACAGACATGTAAATGGAACTTTAATTTACCAGGTGTAATTGTCATCTTGGAGACTTACTGCTGAACCCTTTCTAGTTCTTTATGAACTCTGGCTGGCTGGTTCAACTCAGCTGTTCTGGCTCTAAACTCCAATTCAAGTTGACTTGATACAAATTGGCTTTGCTTGGCTTGTGACTGACTTGCTTTGCTTGGCCTCAAACTAATTCTGGCAATGTGTTCTAATCTTCTTGCTCCTTCTCATCCTCTGGCTCCTTCTGCCTTCACCTACAACCTGTTTATAAAATTATCTTAGTTGAAACTGTCTCTGATCTCCACAAACTGCATGCACTCACAAAAGAACTCCACTGCACTGCACTGTACTGCACTGCACTCACTGCACTGACTCCAACTTACTGACTCTCTCCCTGCACTGCTCTTGAATAGCTTCCTGTGCTGTACTCATGAGTTGAGTATATCCTATCTCTGACTCATTTTGTCAAATCTTTTTACAATTCATCAGTTTGTCCCTCAATTAGATGTCACTTTCAAACATGGCTGCTTCTTTCTTTCTTTTTCTTTTATTGAATATTTTCTTTATTTACATTTCAAATGTTATTGCCTTTCCAGATCTCCCCTTCAACAACCCCCTATCCCATCCCTCCTCCTTCTGCCTCTATGAGGGTGCTCCCCCACCCATCCACCCACCCATTCCTGCCTCCCCTCCCGGCATTCTCCTATACTGGAGCATTGAACCCCAAACTAACTTTACCTTAAAGGTGTGTAGTAAGAGCATGTCTGCATTCCAACCAGATCAAATAGACCTAGAAGGTCTTTCGATGTTATCCCTTGCCTGAGTAGCTATGTTGATACATTAAAATTCCTCTTTACACATGCAAATGCATACACACACACACACACATACACGCAGATGCACACAGAGTTACACACACCATGCAAACACACATGTATATTATATATACATACACACAATACATACCTACAAACACACACATATATATACACATACACATACATGCACACACATGTAGTGGGAATCTCTCTTATGCAGTGTATGGATGCTTAATCTGTAAATAAAAAAAGAAACTGATGGCCTATTAGCTGAGTTAGGAAACAAGAGGTGGAAGTTCTGATAGGAAGAGAGGATTCAGAGAAAGAGTCAGGCTTGGGGGAGAATTTGCCACAGAACTCTGATGTAGAATCAGAGATCTTCAGTTGCATGAAGCTGAAGTGAGGTTACTATCCATATGGCATTCACAGAATAGAATATATGAGATATTATGTTATGAGTTATTCTGGGAACAGGCTCAAACTATTGTCCTAGGCATTTATTCATATATAAGAACTCTCAGAGTCAATATTTTAAGGCACAAAGAGGCCAGATGGAAAAATATAAAGTCACACATGGTACCAACTACGTATACATACATACAATATGTATACATATACACCTAGAAACATAGGTAATATACACATACACACATATATATACAATATATCTACATATACACACAGAGGCATAGGTAACCCACACATACATACATACATACACACATACCCAATATGTACATACATATACACACATCATACACACATACATACATACTCATACATACATACAGCATGTACACACACATCATACACACATACACTGTAATTAACAAAAATCAAGCTTCTGAGTAATAGTACGGAATGAGCTTAGGAAACTTAAACCAGAACTTGTACAATAATCAAGACCCTAAGCACTTTTTTTTTCCCTTTGGTTTTTCAAGACAGGGTTTCTCTGTGTAGCCCTGGCTGTCCTGGAACTCACTCTGTAGACTAGGCTGGCCTCGAACTCAGAAATCCGCCTGCCTCTGCCTCCCACGTGCTGGGATTAAAGATGTGCACCACCACTGCCCGGCAACCTTAACCATTTTTGCAACCATATCATCGTGGTAGGGGAGGAATACATGCAGCGATGCAGACAAGGCATTATTTTCCCAAGAATTAAGTTCTTCAAGATATCAGAAAGAAGGAGGGAATTTCATGCAGAGGATCTAGTACTATCTGCTTGGGACTGGAGCTAATATTTTAAAGTTAAAATTCTCTGGTGAAATCCATACAGAGCTCATCACTTTGTGTGGTTCAAAGACTCAGTCTGAGAAGCCTGGCTGATAAATATAAGAAGCCAATATTTTCGTGCCTCACAATGTTCTACAAGAGGCATGTAAGAGATGCATTGTTTCATCCTCTTTGTGGTGCCAAAATGAAGTACAGTTTACTATCAAACTACTGGTATTTGAACTCTAGAGTCCAAGAAACTTATGGAACTTTTTTTTTTGCTAATATAGAATTAATTGCCTGAGAATGGAGCCATCCTAAAAAGGAAGGCATGTCAAATTGTGCTCCTCAAAATCTCAACTTCTAAAGCCATCTATATAAATGCTGCCAGATAAAAACCAAGTAAGCAAATGTGTACCCCATAAGCATGTCACACAATATAGTTTTAACTCTAATGGAGTTTTTGCAAAACTGAGCACTTATAAAAAACTATTCCCAGAGGTGTGTGAACATAACATAAGTATTTTCTGGAGGAAACAAATTCCCAACGGAATTCAGTAGTTACTGAGACTTGAATGTTCAGTTTCTGCCACTTTATGAAACCACACTTGGAACATTATTATAGGGCAGTCAGACAGTTCTACTAGATTTCAATGAAATTGGTTATATCCCCCAACCTAGAAACATGTGACAATTTATAGAGAAATTTGAGGTTGTCATAGCTGAAGGGGTGTTACTGGCATCTAGTAGGCAAATCATAGGAATGTTGCCAAATGCCCATCAAAGAATTACAAGGATTAATGTGGCAGTAGAGCCCCCAAGGTTAACATGGCCCACTGAATTAACTAAGCAGGGTTCACATGGGCTCAAATACATCAAAGCTGCAACCATGGGATCTGCATGGGCCTGCACTAGGTCTTCTGAATGTCTGTTATGGGTTTTAGCTTGGTGTTTTTTGTGTGATTCCTAAGAGTACGAGCAGGTGTGTCTCTTACTCTTTTCCTATCTCTTGGAACTCCTTTCCTTCTACTGGGTTGTCTAGTCCAGCCTAGATATGAGGGCTTTTGCCTTGTCATATTGTATCTTCTTGTCACATTTGGTTATTATCTCTCAGAGGTCTGCTCTTTTCTGAAGGGGAGACAGAAGATGATTGAACATGAGGGAACTGGGAGTAATAGGAGGCAGGGGAAATGTAATTGGGATGTACTATGTGAGAGAAGTAGCTATTTTCAATTAAAAAATTAAACCACAGCTCATACAAAGAAAGGAATGGGTGAAGAATAGTATTTCTCCCTTGTCCTAGATTTATCATCTCATCAAAATAGCTTAGTAATGATGTGCTGTGGTGTTGTTAGAGCAAAGGTGGAAAAGGGAAAGATGGTACAGGGAAGAATGGTAATGCCTCTTCAAAAGTTTGTGCATGTATGAGCTCCGTAGACTCATTGAGAACAGTTGTCCATGGTCATCATTTTAGATGACTTTAACCTGGATGTTTGCTTTTGTGCTCATGTGTTAACAGTTCTTGAGTAATTAGTGTTTTTTTTCATGGTACATTTTAAGAAGAAAATCCCTTACCTAAGGCTTCTACTTAATTCAAGGGAAAGAAAATGTATATTATGAAACTATTCAAGAGCTTCCCAAACAGAGCAGGAAATGTATGTTCCAATTGAGACTACTACAAACTGTACAATCAAATTCTGAGAGCCCTGCTATGACTAGAAAGGTACATACTACAATTATTATTTATCTACCATGTGGTCTCAGAAATTCTCTACTCTGCCAAATGTAAAAGAACACATGACTCTTCAAATTCTTCCCCATGAGTTTCTTGCCACTTGTTTTCTCTCCCTTTTTTCTAGCATAAAGGGGAAGACAGAGTTGCTTGGGTCTTACCATATTATTAACTGGAAGTCACATCTAAAATGGGAGCCCAGCAAGAAGACTGTAGATAACAGCACATCAAAGAAAGAACAGAGTCTAAAAATATTTGGTTTGAAATCCCATTCACAATATGCCAAGTATTATGTTACTTGACATCCTTTCTTGACTGCCTTTTGAAAATTATAATTAGAATGACTTCCCACTCATATGCAATGGAGAAGAGGGTGGGGAATCTCATGACCCAGCTGGCAAACTTGTAGAAATTGAGAACAGTCCAATTCAGAGAACTCTAGAGTCATAAAGTTGTAAGGTGAAAAGAAAATTAGGATCATCCAGACTGTTTCATTTTTAGAAACATAGCAGGTGATGCCCTGGAAGTCGAGTGAGGCTTGCATAGCACAATATGCTGTTCCCTACCTAGGCCAATCTTTTTCTTGCTCAGAGGCCTTCTTACATATCTTATAACATTCTTTCATTATATCTACCCATTATCCATTATAAACTCTAGAAATTCAAACATAAACAGTCAAACTGTTCTGTAGGTAATAGCTAAATGTAGGGAAAGTCTTTCAAGATTCAAATTTGAAGAACAAACTGATATACACAATGAAAGAAGAAAAAATATCAGAGAAATAAAGCCAATACTTGACAGAAAGAGGACGGTAACAGAAATGAGACAAGAGGCTGTATGGTTGAAATGAATGAAGGAAAAATGCAGCCATCAAGAAAATTTGGGTGCTGGAGAGATGGCTCAGTGGTTAAGAGCACTGATTACTCTTCTGGGGGTCCTGAGATCAAATCCCAGCAACCACATGATGGCTCACAACCATCTGGAATGATATCTGATGTTCTGTTCTGGTGTGTCTGAAGATAACTACAGTGTTCTTACATATAATAAATAAATAAATCTTAAAAAAGAAACAAAGAAAAGAAAATTTGGAATATGTGGACTGTTAGTCCTGGGTATAACCATCAAGTGACTCATGTTCAGTTGCTCCAAGATAAACTAAGATTCTCAGGGCTTATGTAAAATGGTCCTACTTAAAACCTATAATTTTGCACATGCATTATGAGAAAAAGGATAATGAAATAAAAGAGGAATAGAATATGATAGTGATAGATGGCTTTGGGGTTGAGCATCTTGAACATTTATTTTTATGTGCTTTTGTTCTAGAATCCCCTCTCCTTTTCTTAAATCTGTTTCAGCGTGAATTAACAAGGTATTTTCAATATAACATCTTAATATCTTACTGAGTGGCCAGTCTCTGGGCCTCATAGGCTTCACAAGCACACGTGGGCATTTGCATTGCATTTACAGACTGAGATGTGAATGTTTCTGCAGCTTGAGTTCTATCCCTCCAGCAGGCAGTGAATCTCTTTTGTGACAGCCTTGTTCTGAAACTACACAACAGATGGGAATTGGCTAGACATCATAAGGAACAGAGAGAGATCAACCATGAATTACGATTACCAAGAAATCCTCCAATGATAGTCTATGTTAAGTAGCATGGAATATATTGGACCCAGAATGCTGAAATAATGGAGTTTATTGTTTTCTTCAAAGACTAGTGAAAGCTTTTTGATATTTTTGATAGATTATAAGCACCTGCTTTTTTTTCTCCTCTGATAGAGATAGATGGTGATCTCCATTCTGTCATACCATGAACTGATGGATATACTGGCCCTCTTACCAACTTCCATGTACCACTCAAGTCAGAAGTGTATGTGTTCAGGTACTATAGAGAACACCTAACTTTTATCTCTCTCTCTCTTTTTTAAAAGATTTATTTTATTTTATATGCGCATACTGTAGCTATCTTCATACAGACCAGAAGAGGGCATCAGATCTCATTACAAATGGTTGTGAGCCACTCTGTGGTTGCTGGGAATTGAACTCAGGACCTCTGGAAGGGCAACCAGTGCTCTTTACATCTGAGCCATCTCTCCACCCCAACTTCTATCTCTTAAAACACTTAAAATTCAAAAATCCTACAATAATAAAATTGATTCTTTTTAGCTTTGTGTTCCTACAACAAAACAAAAAATTTCCACTTCTCTGGAAGACACAGTAATTTTTTTTTTTTGTGGCTAATAGCCTTATTTATCAATGGAGAAATTACAACCATTAGAGCATACATTTATTAAATATTCAGCATTTGAAGGTCCTTACTATTGTCTACCAGCTGGAATTTGCTAGATAGATAAAGAGGTTTTACAGTTATACAATGCTATTTTAGCCTTGCAGCCTGGAATTGTGATTTTTTTCTTTCTTTCTGAAACGTGATTTTTATTCTATTCCTATGCTGGATTTTATCTTACAGGATACCTTCCTTTAGAAAACAAGGTTGGATTAAGAGCTTTTCCTATTTAGGTTCATTAAAGTCCTTTTACCTCTGGCATAGCCTTGGATGTCTTTTCTCCTCACTAGAGTAACATGAGCAGAACTTCATTTATTCTTGGCATATCACACACGCTTGTATAAACATTTGAATGGTTGAATGAATAAATGGGTGGATGAACCACAGAATAGATTGTGGATAGATGGTTGGGTGTGTAGGTGAGTGGAAAATAATAAGTTATAATCTAGGATAGAGAATAAGGAGAGTGACTCACTTCACTTGCAGGTGTTAAAAACATCTTTTCAGAATAGTTGTAAATATTGATTCATACTGTAGATACCCTTGAGCTCATGTAAAGATTTCTTGCATGTTGTAATAGGGCCACATACTTTCTAGTAAGTAACCCTCCTGTCCAGTGAAAGTCTTCTTGTTCTCAGAGCTTACAAATGAGCACAGAATAGGGCTAAAGTGTTTACATATCTACCTGTGTGATGCACACGGGTAAACATGCATTCATGGTGATGATTAGTATAGTGGCTGAAATAAAATATTATATAAAAGAGCACGGGGGAGAACCAAAATGAACTCACTTGTTTCTAGGAATGAGCTAAACCAAAAGTCTATAAACTTACTCACAATTTATAGTTAAGATTTCCAGCTTTTTGCCTACTTGAAGTTGTCTTAGAAAAGTTGTCCCATCAGTCTAGTTTGGTAATCTCCTTAGTATTTGGGGGCTATTTCATCTCCCTGTTTTGGACTTTTCTTTCACACTTACCAAAATCTTTCTTTCTTATCATGTTAGCCTCAACTTCTTAGGAACCACTTGTACATTCTCTTTTCCTTAATCAAGTGATCCAAGGTTTAGTGAAAGAAACAAAGAGTAAAAGGATGTGTTCTGACTGGGTTTAATTTAAAAAAGGTTTGTAGATCTATTTGTTAATTTTATCATTGATGTGACAAAATGCCTGAAGAAAACAACTTAAGGGACAAGAGAGTTTTTTTGTTTTGTTTTGTTTTTGTTGTTTTGTTTTTGTTGTTTTGTTTCGCTTATCATCATTTTAGGGTTTTCAGTCTATCATTGCAGGGAAGGAAAGCACAATGGAAGGAGGCAGAGGCAGCTGGCCATGCTGTGCCCATAGTCAAGAGACAGAGAGAAATTAATGTTGCTATATAGCTCATTTTCTCCTTTTTATTTAATCCAGGACCCTAACCTAAATTAATCTAATCAATAAACTACATTACTGGGGTGCCCAGATATTTGTTTCTGTGCTCATCCTAAATTCCATCAGGTTGAAGATAAAGATCAACCATCATGTTGGGTATGAGAGATCAGCAAAGTGGTCTGTGAGATGGAAAAGACATCACAGAACAACTGCATTTCACTGAACTTTCTGTACATGCACGTAATAGATTTTATTCAGATGAAGATGAATCTGGGCTTTTAAAATCCTGTGGTAGTTCTGTTTAACTAATAATTGAAAAGTAAGATTGGTCCTCAACCCAGAATACATGTTTAGTCTAAAATTTCTAGTGGGAATACTGACATGTTGATAAAGATAGCAAAGTTTTTCTTTTTTTAAAATATGAATGGTTCAATTCAAGCATTATGTGACTTGTACCAGAGACACTGTGGATATGTTCTGTAAAGACTCCCAAATTTCTTATAACTATGATGCTTAATAAGGTGAGTCCCACTCACATTTATTGCTTACTTAGATATACTCTTCCAATTCTAATGCATTAGGTTTTAGTTATTTGGGCTAATAGCAAATCATATCTGTTGTCTACAACATCAGTAAACATGAATTATGATGTCCATAATTCTAACTTCTGCATTACTAATGTTGAAGCTCTCCCAGTTTCATAGTAAATTTAAGATGCCCAAATTATATGCAGAACTACTCAAAATAATGTAGTGCTTCTAACCTACTTTACGGTTTTTTGTTTTTAAAAACAAAAAACAAACAAACAAACAAAAAACAAATAATGATTTTAAGGAAGCAGAGCCCTTCCAGCAGCACTCAATGACAAGTCCTTTCTTTGTATGAATGCATTCAACATAGATATACAAAGACCTGCAGTTCATCTATGTTAGCTTTATTTCCTGCTGCTCTAATAAAATACTCTTTTCAAAAGCAACCTTGAGGTGAATGGGTTTATTTTAGCTCACAAGTCAAGTTCCAGTCCATCAAGATGGGTAAATCAAGGCAGCAGGAGCTTGAAGCACCTGGTTAAAACAACATTCACAGTCAAGAAACAATGAACAAATGCTAGTCCTAAGTTTGCCTTCTCCAGTGTATACAATGTATACAGTGTATACAGAACTACCTGCCTAGGGAATGGTCACACCCACAATTTACATGTGGCTTCCCATATCAATTAACAAAGTCAAGGTAATCCCCCTTAGGCTGGCTCAGGTGATTCTACATCTTGTCAAACTGACACCACCAATCACTATAGTAATATTGTTGGGATACAACATAATCTACTTTCTAATTATAAATTAGTAGTAGGCAGAGAAACTTACAAATGATATGATGGTCACATGTTATTTTGTATGAAAGTAAGAGGGCCCTGGTATAGGCTGGAAAAATCAGAATTTTTTTCACTGAGAAATAAATAAATGTCCTGAGATTTTCGGGAGTTCATTGGGCAACTGAGCATAACTGGAATTTGTTTCATGCTGTTATGATTTATCAAAGTAGGATGTTGTCTTTCCCCTTCTGAACATATCTCAGATCCAGTAGCTTCGTGTCACCTGCAGTGCACATTGGTTCTAGATGCTACTTTACTGCAAAACTCTACTCTTTAACTGGTCTTCTTTCACATACTGTACACCTTGTTGACAGCATTCAGCATGCTAGTCGGAACTACCACCAAGGTGAAGCACACATCCAACCACACTCTGCCTGTGCTCCAACACTTTGATACTTTCTAATCCAAGTAGACATAAACTTGCATTTTTTTCTAGTGACAGACAAAAGCCAAGATACACTCCTATTAACGCTTCTAATTTGTAGAAGCTTTATTGGCCTCCCCAACTGTTTCTCCTGTGTGACTTTATCTTTTCTAAAATTATAAAACACCAAAAATGACTCACACATAAATTTCACTTTCTTCCTGTTCATTAATTTTTATTGATTTAAGTTTTATTGCATTATGATGAGAAAAGATACATGATTTCAATGTATCTGAATTTGTTAACATTTAAAAACATATTTTAAGTAAACAGAATTAAATCACATTCTTGTTTGCCTTTTGTACCTCAACTCCTCCCAGAGACCCCCTTTCAATACCTACAATATGTTTTTTGTCATACACTTTAAAATTTATAAAATAGTATAACAATAAAATGAGTACTATAAAAGTTGTTTGATATAAAACAACAATCAATTTAACAGTCTTATGTAGATGCTTATCTACAGAAATACTGAAAATGCATACTTTTTTCTCAATATGAATCTTAAATAACTTCAAACATTTTAACTGTGTATTTTAAAATAATACATCACTACTAGTATTTTTTAAATGAACATAAATATATAAAGTCTTTTTGTTTGTTTGTTTTGTATTTAGTAGAGCTTAAAATCTTGGCTCTTAATGTGGTACAAGCCCAAAATAAGAACAATTTTTAGACATTGGATTTCATTGTAATAAGGCTGTATATTTCAATGACCTTCACATCACCAAAGGATTTTACCTCAACCGTAGCTAAGCTGAGAGTTGACAGTTCTGCTGCGCCAAGGAATGAATTATAGGCATGCTTTTTGGATACAGACTTCCTGCTATGGTCAAAGCTATTTGACTTGAGTGAATGTCTTTATTCTCAGCCAACAAAGAACAGGTTACATTCATTTAAGAAATGGTGTGTGTATTAAGATAGTCTATCCAGCTGGGCGGTGGTGGTGCATGCCTTTAATCCCAGCACTTGGGAGACAGAGGCAGGCAGATTTCTGAGTTTGAGACAGCCTGGTCTACAGAGAGAGTTCCAGGACAGCCATGGCTACCCAGATAAACCCTGTCTCGAAAAAACAAAAACAAAAACAAAAACAAAAACAAAAAAAAGATAGGGCTGGAGAGATGGCTCAGTGGTTAAGAGCACTGACTGCTCTTCTAGAGGTCCTGAGTTCAAATCCCAGCAACCACATGGTGGCTCACAATCATCTGTAATGAGCTCCAATGCCCTCTTCTGATGTGTCTGAAGACAACTACAGTGTACTTCATAAATAAATAAATCTTTTAAAAAATATAGTCTATCCATAAAGTCATTCACCAACTGTTTCAGTGAACAATGGTTCTGCTTGGAGGGTGGCACAAAC
>NW_022196910.1:34582391-34591680 GCF_008632895.1 Mastomys coucha | reverse complement strand
ATTCATCTCAGAGAAAGAGTAACTTATAAAGTTCTCTTCTTCAAACTTGATACAAGAGCTACAAATGTTAAGCAAAGCATTCAGTCTCACTCTTTATTGTTCTCTTTCCTACAAACCACCTCTCAAGTTAATTGTCTATATTTCTTTTGGGTATATAAATACTTTTGAAATATATAAGCTGTTCTGAAAACCATAGTATAGTGTAAAAACATGAAATAAACAATACTACTAATAGAGAAGCTGAGATAGGAGAAGCAAGATTTCAAGACCCTTATGTTGTACACAGCAAGACACTGTCACAAACAAGCTGAAAGTGTATATAGATTGTACAATATTGGACCTATTTCTCCAATTACCAAATTATAGAGACCATTGGATGACAATTAACACATTTCTAATTCCTCATATTTTTTGGATTTCAATCAATTAGGATATGTTGGTAATATTAATTTTCATATTAAGATATTAAGAAAAGGTAATTGTTACTTCCTGTTGTTTTTGTTGTAAGAGGTGGAATTAGATTTGTGTGGATTTGTTGAAATATTACTTCCTTACTTCTAGGATCTAGTTTTGCTCCTTATGTTGATGTTTTCCATCTATTATCCTTTGTATGTAGGGTTGGGTTTGTAGAAAGATATTGTGTAAATTTTGTTTTGTCATGGAATATCTTGTTTTCTCCATCTATGTTAATTGAGAGTTTTGCTGGGTACAGTAGCCTGGGCTGGCATTTGTGTTCTTGTAGGGTCTGTATGACATCTGTCCATCTGACTTCTAGCTTTCATAGTCTCTGGTGAGAAGTCTGGTGTAATTCTGATAGGCCTGCCTTTATATGTTACTTGACCTTTTTCCTTTACTGCTTTTAAAATTCTTTCTTTCTTTAGTGCATTTGCTGTTTTTATTATTATGTGATGGGAGAGATTCTTTTCTGGTCCAGTCTATTTGGAGTTCTGTAGGCTTCTTGTATGTTCACAGGCATCTCTTTCTTTAGGTTAGGGAAGTTTTCTTCTATAATTTTGTTGAAGATATTTATTGGCCCAATACATTGGGAGACTTCACTCTTTTCTATTCCTATTATCCTTAGGTTTGATCTTCTCATTTCATCCTGGATTTCCTGGATGTTTTGGGTTAGGAGCTTTTTTTGCTTTTTTGCATTTTCTTTGACTGTTTTGTCAATGTTTTCTATGGTGTCTTCTGCCCCTGAGATTCTCTCTTCTATCTCTTGTATTCTGTTGGTGATGCTTGCATCTGACTCCTAATTTCTTTCCTAGGTTTTCTATCTGCAGGGTTGTCTTTCTTTCTGATTTGTTTATTGTTTCTATTTCCATTTTTAAATTCTGGATGTTTTTGCTCATTTCCTTCACCTGTTTGATTGTGTTTTCCTGTAGTTCTTTAAGGGATTTTTGTGTTTCCTCTTTAAGGGCTTCTAGCTGTTTACCTGTGTTCTCCTGTATTTCCTTGTGGGAGTTATTTATGTCTTTCTTAAAGTCCTGTATCCTCATCATGAGAAATGATTTTAGATCTGAATCTTGCTTTTCCAGTGTGATGATGTGTCCAGGACTTGCAATGGTGGGAGAATTGGGTTCTGATGATGCCAAGTAACCTTGGTTTGTGTTGCTTATATTCTTATGCTTGCCCCGCATCATCTGGTTATCTCTAGTGCTACCTGCTCTTGCTAAATCTGAGTGGAGTCTGTCCTTCCTGTGATCCTGGTTGAGTCAGAACTCCTCAGAGTCTAGCTGTCTCTGTGATCCTGTGATTCTGGGATCCTGTGATCCTGGGCTTGTTAGAGTGCCTGGGAGTAGAGCTTCCTCTGGGTGTTGTAGAACTGGCTGATGAGTTTGTGCCCAAGTTCTGCTCAGCCCATTCATTAATTTATTTATTCAGTTTGCGTCCTGACTTTGCACCCCCTTCATACAGCCCCTCCTCTTGGCCTTTCCCTTCACGTCTGAGAATGGGGAGGCCCTGCATACCAACCTACCCTGGCACATCAAATCTCTGTAGGGTTGGGTGCATCCTCTTCCACTGAAGTCAGTCAGGCAGCCCGGTTAGTGGAGCAGGCTCTACAGGCAAGCCACAGAAACCAGGACAGCCCTACCCCCCCAACCCGGATCCAGTTGTTGTGGACCCACAGGAAGGCCAAGCTGCATATCTGCTGCAAATGAGTGAGGAGGCTAGGTCCAGGCCATGCCTGCCCTTTGGTTGGTAGGGTTTTTTTAATTATTATAATTTTTACTTATTATTTATTTGGTATGTATTGGTTTTGCCTGGGTGTACATCTGTGCGCCTGGTGTCCACAGGAGCTGGGAAAGGCCTCTGGAACTTCAGTTACAGATAGTTGTGAGTTGTGTGGGTTCTGGGAGTTAAGCCTGAGCCTTCTGAAAGGGCAGCTAGAGTTCTTAACCATGCACCCATCTCTCCAGCCCATCCCCTTATTTAACAAAAGTATCACTTTCTCAGAGCATAGCTATGCTTCTTGATCATCTCTAACTCCTCTACACTTTCTGCATCTCCATCTTGTTCTTTTACTCCTCTCACTAGGAACATCTAACATCATTTAAATGTTACCTTACATCTTATTTATTTTACCACTAGCATATAAATTCATAAGGGGCTGGTACCGGAGCACCACTCCTTTAATACCAGCACAGAGGAGGCAAGTAGATCTTTGTGAATTCAAGGCCAGCTAAGACTACACTAGTGAAGAAACCTTGTCTCTATAAATAAATAAATAAATAAATAAATAAATAAATAAATAAATTTAGATTTGTACTTGCAACTTCAGTCTTAGCCTTAAAATATATAACTATGCAGAGGCAAAAATCTCCAAAATCAAAAAAAAAAAAAAAATGGCCAAAGTCTGAAATGCTGAGTCTGGGTCAGGGATGTAGTTCAGATGTTCTAAGATTTGAATGTCTTCTTGGTATCTACTCCTACACATTAATGCTTATCAGAGAAAGAGCTTTAAACCACAGCAAACATGTTATTCTATCTAATCGATATCATCTTAAGTAAAAACTAAGAAATTCATTTATAGTTGAGCAGTGGTGGCACATGCCTTTAATCCCAGCACTTGGGAGGCAGAAGCAGGCAGATTTCTGAGTTTGAGGCCAGCCTGGTCTACAGAGTGAATTCCAGGACAGCCAGGGCTACTCAGAGAAACCCTGTCTCAACAAACCAAAAAAATAAAGAAAGAAAGAAAGAAAGGAAGGAAGGAAGAAAGAAAGAAAGAAAGAAGGAAAGAAAGAAATTCATCTGTAGAAACAATTCAATTCTTTGCACAAGGTTGTGTTCAATAGGACAATAGTCGATATGAAGGAATGCCCTTTCAAACTAGAATCTGGCGTCTAACTCGTTCCACCTTCAGAATCTTCTAGCATACTTATGGGGCAGAAGCTTCCAGGACACGTGGTTTTAATATCCTCCTGTGTGAAGCTAGACACCTGTCTCTTTCTGTGAAGAAAAATCAACTAAAAAATGGATAAAAACTTAAATGTGTGTCTGAAACTCTGAGACTACTAAAAGAAACCACTGGCTGGTCATTATATTTTCCATGACAGTTATAAAAGGGAAGGGAGAGAAGGAGGGAGGGAGGGAGGGAGAAGCCAGTGTGTGATAGGGGATGGGGCAGTAGAGTGTGTGAAAGCTAAGGAACTAGGAGGGTCCAAAGGACAGGTCCAAAGTTCTGCTCTCCAGCTGAACTCTTTAGAAGATGGTAATTATCTTTTAAGGAAGGACTGCTAAGCAAAACCTGGGGAGGATTTTTATCACATTCATTGATTGGCACCTATAAATTAAAGGTATCTATCATGGTGGGCACATACACCTAAGAATAGCTCATTTAATTTTGTCTTCAGTAAGTGTTTTGCTTCAATTTTGTTGATTTTTGTAATTATAATTAACAAGCTAGAGTTTAAATATTTTAAATATTTGTAGTTATGTAGTTGGAAAAATGTTTTCCCATTCAGTAGGTTACAGCTTTGTCTGATTGTTAGTCTCCTTTGCTATGCAGAACCTTAATGGCTTCATGAGGTCCCATTTATAGTTGATATAAATGCCTGTGCTAAATGTGTTTTGTTCACAAATTATTTTCCTATGCCAATGAGTTCAAGGCTTTTTCTGATTTTCTTTTCCATCAGATGAAATGTATCTGATCTTACATTAAGGTCTTTGATACATTGAAGTTGTATTTTGTAAAGTATGATGATAAGTTTGGATGTATTTACACTCTTCTACATGAAGCCATCTAGTTTGACCAGCACCATTTGGACAAGATGCTGTCCTTTTTCAGCATGTGTTTCTGGATTTTTCATCAAAAATCAGATGACCATAGGTGTGTAGACTTATTTCTGGGTCTTCAACTCAGTTCCATCGACTGACTTGTCTATCTTTGTACCACTATCAATGCTGATTTTGTTAATATAGCTACTATAGATCTATAGTACAATTTGAGATCAGGATGGTGATAATCTCCAGTAGGATTATTTCATCAGCTATCCAGTTTTTTTGTTTGTTTGTTTTATTTTTTTGTTATTTCCATATGAAGCTGAAATTGTCCTTTCAAGATCTGTAAAGAATTGTATTAGAATTTTGGTAGAGAGTGCATTGAATCTGTGGATTGCTTTTGGTTGGATGGATATTTTTACTGTTTTAATTTTATTAACTGTGAGCATGGGAGATCTTCCCATCTTCTGTTATCTTCAATGTCTTTAAGTTTTCATCATACAAGTCTTTCACTTGAAGTTATTGAGAAAGGTATTGTCTCCCTGATTTATTTTTCAGTTCATTTCTCATTTGTATACAGTAACATTTTTGTGAATTATTCTTTTCCCAGCTACTTTGCTAGTAGTGTTCATTAGCTGTAGGAGTTTCCCAGTGAAAATTTTACTGCCATTTATGTATACTATCACACCATCTGTGCATAAAGCCATTTTGAGTTTTCTTACCATTGTATCCCCTTGATCTCCTTCAGTTGTTTTATTGATCTAGGTAAGACCTCCAATGCTACATTGGAAATAGGTACAGAGAGGAGGACAGCCTTATTTTGTTCCTGATTTTAGTATAAATGCTTTGAGTTTCTCTCCTTAAGTTGACCTTGAGTATAGACTCGCTGTAGCTGTGTTTATTATATCAAGGAATGTATGTTGTATCCCTAATCTCTCCAAAACTTTTACTGTGAAGGGACGTTAGACTTTTTCATGGAAAATCTTTATTTCTAAGTGAAAGAGACATTGGGTCACCCATGCCTACTTTTTATTTTTCCTGTCATTTAGTAATGATTGACAAGGGTTTCTTTCAAGGCACTCGTCTGCTACCTGGTGGTCAGAGATTATATTGCACCCTGAAACTCAAAGTTCAATGCTCCATTAAAATGATTTTTAAATTCACATTCAGAGTGCATTCCTTCAAATTTGGTTAGAAAGCACATCTTATCATAAATTAAACCATTGTTCTATTTATTTTGTTGATACTCTAAATGTCGCTCCGATAATAACTTATACAAAACAATTTCTATTCACATAATTTCTAGTACGATCTAAACAATTGATCTAGTTGTTAAGAAACAAGGAAGTAGAAAAGGAAATTTAATATTTATTTCTGAAACCATAAGGATACTTTGCCAATGTTTGTACTTGTAAGAACAAGATTTGCTGGGTTTTGTTTGTTCTTACTTTCATGCACATGCTGGGCAAGCACACTTAACATAAGGAAGCAACAGGCCTCCTTCTGCAATGATTGGTAACTTTTCCTAATTTTTCCATATAAAAATTTTTATATGGATTTATATATAATATATATGTGAGTGTCTGTGTACACGCACATGTAAGCTTATGTCAAGGAATGAATACGGATATCAGAAGACAGCTTGCCAGAGTCTGCTCCCTCCTTCTATTATATAGGTCCTGGGACCTGAATTCAAGTAGTCAGGCTGGACAATGAAAGCCTTTGTGTCCCTAGCCATATTTCTCTGGCCCATTATCTCTATTTTAATGCTCAGTCTCTAAGCAGAATAGGTACTGCTCAGAGTTTAACCACAACCTAGAAAGCTGTTTCTTCAGCTTCTCCTGTCTACCTTTTGTCTGCTGTATTCTTGTTCCTTGAACACAGTCATCTACTTAGAAGCCCACTATTTCCAAACCAACTGCAAGTTACTAAAGCCTCTACCCCAGGAGCAGAGGGGTGAGATGCTGATGAGATAATGTCTACAGCCACCCTCCATCTCCTTCTTCCTGGCTGCCTGCAGGGTCCACATTGGGCTTTCACATCATCTTACATTTCTACACAGTTTGCAGAGTGTAAGGGATTTTAATACATTTGTTGAAGTCACTAAACACCCTAATGCTGCCACACCATGGAACCCAAGAAGGGCGTTCATAATACTTTGTTTATTAGAGATGGGCAAAGGGATCAGATTTTAAATGTCCTCAATGCCCTCTCTCCCTTCTCCCAAAGAGTCATTCTTCTCAAGTAAAGACTAACAGCAGTGGTTTTGCATTTTAATAACCACATAAACTTTTAGATTCCTTATGTTGCTAAGAGGTCTATGTCCCTAGTAGAAGAAACCTACTTATGCCTTTAAAGCTTGCTTCATCTTAGGTATTCAGCCATCGTGGAACAGGTATAACAAAATCTAAACTACTTTAAGTACTTTATTTGCATTTCACTTCTTAGCACTCTGGTTTGGTTATTCTGTTTCATTTTAATATATATATATGCATATATATACATGCATATATATAATACATAGTTAAACAAGGGTATGTATACATACACATATACATATGTATACATATACATGCACATATACAATATATATTTGTATATATTACTACTAATGCTGTCTAATAAAAGTCAAAACTACTATTATTGGACTTTCCCATGTTGAATTTGTAGTTCAATGAAACATGAAAGAAAAGGAAATGCAGCTTTGGCTAAACTCACATTAAACATACCTTTCTCAAAGAAACACTAATGGTCCCTCCAAAAGCATATGTCAATATAACAGATACATCGTGGGAGGTCCAACTTCACACTTCCTACCCAGAGAGGGTCTTGTCAGTTGGATCCCCAATACATCTTTCTGCCCACACAACAGTCTAGTTCAGTAGTTTTCTGTGTCATCAGTTCTCCCCTCTAGCTGTTGGCCCAGCTTATATCTTTAGCAGCCTGGACACCTTTCTCTTTCTTGGAATCCAAATGATCTGAGCTGGAAACTTATCTACATGATATAACAAAAATGGCTCTACCAAGGAGGTAAGGAAGTGTCCTAAGAGGACTGACCAGAGAGTCTGTCTTAGAAATAGGACATCCTGCATGAACTTCTATGTGCTGACTGAGCTTCACTTAAGATCTGTACTTGTGGCTGGGCGGTGGTGGTGCACACCTTTAATACCAGCACTTGGGAGGCAGAGGCAGGCAGATTTCTGAGTTCAAGGCCAGCCTGGTCTACAGAGTTAGTTCCAGGACAGCCAGAGCTATACAGAGAAACCCTGTCTTGAAAAAACAAAACAAAACAAAACAAAAAAATCTGTACTTGTATGGATTCTAGCAATAGACCACACTATTGATTAATTTGTTCTTTGCAGAGGCATTGAAATGGATTAGCATGTTGGCTTCATCAATACTTAATGAAGGAGACATACACACCAATGACCTAAGATTTGGTACTGTTATTACAGAAAAACAAAATTCAAATTTGTAGGACAGACTTACCTAGTCTCCTAACTTTCTTAGGAATTGGATTTTATATGTATTCTTTTGTTCCCATTTTTTAATAACTCAGTTGCTTAGGTTAAGAAACGTAGAATGGTTACAAAAAGAAACATTTTAGATTCGTATGCTTGTGAACCTTAAATAGCAATCAGGCACTAATAATTTGTCATGAATTGATTAGACTTTACCTGTAGGTTCAATCTTTGATTTTCAGTCTTTCCGCTAACAAGCAAGATTAAACGATTTGTCCTAAATAATGCAATTGCTTTAAGAATGGAGATTTCATTAATAATTCACCAAGAATCATATACTGAGTTGCTAAGAATCAATCTTAGAGACTCTGTATTAGTCAAGACTTCTGACCACATGTGAGCCAGTGTGAATTGGTGGATTGACTCAGTACTCTGCAGCCATCCTGTAGAACTGGAAGGGGAAGTAACATGGAGTCTCTCTGAATACAGCAAAGAAATTCAGGGATAAAGAGTTTATTTCAAACTCTGAAGAAGAGATTTTCATATTTTAGAGACTAGAGATTCAATTCATGAGGCACTTAGTATTCATTAAATGAGTCTGGCCAGGCATCATGGAATACACTGATAATCCCAGCACTTAGGAGACAGAAGCAGCTGATCTCTGTGAGTTCATGACCACTCTGGTTACAAAGCAAGGCCAGGACAGCCAGGATATAGAGAACCTGTTGGCCTACAGGTTATCCAGGGACCTAGCAACAGCTTACATCATCTTCTGCTCTGTGTCCAGGTAAAGATAGCTGGACAGTATATAATAGGTCTGTCCCCATTCTCAACCCTCCTGGCTCTGCCCCACCCCTTCTCCAGGCCCTCACCCCCTCCCCTTCCCCCAAATAAACCTTCTTTATACCAGATCTGTAGCACGGTTTGATTTCTTAGGGGGACTTTTTGGCATGGGCCTGCCAGGTACACCTTGCCTGCTATCATTATGTTTCATAACAGAAACCCTGTGTCAAACAAAACAAAATAAAAGCAAAAGCAATAATAACAAATGATGCCTCCACCCGAGATAACTGCCTTACTCCATTTTGACGGCAAGAGCCATTATGCTATATTGTTAAAAATAAGTTTCTACTTACTGTACAAGCTGAGTTTCTGTTTTAAGTCTGTTTCCTGGAGCTTGACCTGCCCCAACCAATGACCTTGACTTGTTTTTGAACACACCTAGATCCTCCCTAATCACCTAGTGACCCCCAGTATTTTGGTTTTTACTGTTGGTTTTTGTTTTTTTGTTTGTTTGTTTGTTTGTTTAGATTTTTCTGTACTTCCTTACAATCCCACTGTCTTCCTTCTGTAAACCTGCTTTGAAACTACTTGTGATACTCCTCTTTTAAGTTCCTAGATATGAACTTAGGGCTGCTCGCCACCTGACTTAGAAGGCAGTCATTGGTCACTTGAGTGTACTGAAAGACCCCCAGACTGGGGAGATCCTTACTCAAGTCTCGGGATAACACGACCACCCAATGACTCACGAGAGACCAAACTTGCGGCAATCACATGAGATTTATTTGCGATAGGCCGGCACCGGGGTTGATGTCGTGACCATGTTG
>NW_022196910.1:34572550-34581522 GCF_008632895.1 Mastomys coucha | reverse complement strand
CTCTGCTCTATAGGAGCATGCTTGACTCCATTTTGGGACTAGGTTAAGAATTTTTATTCTACAGTGGCAGAGGTTTTCCATGCCCCCTTTTAAGTAAAGGTTACACATTATACAAACATTTCTATTAAATGCCCTCATTTTAAATTCTAAGATTCTCTAGTCTTTCAGTACCACAATAAAAATCAGGCTTGCTTCAAAGTTGGCTCAAAATTTGTGGTAGTGGTCTTATTCTTGCCCAGAGGGATTAACACATGTAGAACAATTATAGTTTTTGTTTGTTTGTTGTCTGTTTTGTTTTTAAACAACAACAACAACAAAACTATCCCAAATCTCAGTCTTGCATAGATGAATTATTCTCTTTGGTTAAATATGTGATGAAATACCTAAAAATCCAAACAGCTTTTTAAGCTAATAAAGAGAGAAATCCTCACCACCTTCTTAAGTGACTGAATTTAGACAAAATACATCTGCCAAAGAATAGTTGGTCCTAGAGAGTTATTCAGGTTTTTCTAAATCTTCAGTTAAATACTGAACTTTTTTTAGAGCTCTATGAGGTTCACAATAAATCCACCGATTTTGTTATCTGTTATCCCCCACCCATAACAGCTATGAACTATGTAACCCAGTCTTTATGACCATAGTTCATAGGTTCTGGAGCTGAGGTCTGTTTCCTGGAAACATAGCAATAAATACCTAGAGAAATTGTGAGCTTGCCAAACACTGTGTGAGTGGCATCCTCAATGCAACCACACACACACACAGACACATACACACAGACACACCACACACACACACACACACAGACACATACACACACACACACCACACACACACACACACACACACACACACACACACACACACTCACACACACTCACACTCACACACCAAGCAAAGAAATAAATAGAGGAGGCACACTGGACAGGATGGGGTGAATAAAGAGGAAACATGTTATGATCTTGTCTGTTTTTCAGAAGTTTAGGGGTCTGAGAAAAACCCCTTTATAAAATCTCCTTTGTAAATTCTGTATCTACTTTAACTAGGGGAAAGTCCTTGCATTTATAAATGAACTTCAGAAGGCTGAAAGCCAGATCCTTTTCAAGTTAGGTACCTCAGTAACTGATCTAGGAAGAGGGAAAGGGAAGAGCCTGGGCACCACCTTTTGCAATCTCTCTCTCCCCATTTGTTTCTCCTGATCTGGCAAAATCCCTCTTCCACATTTACATTTCACTGGCCCAGAGAATAGTCTTTGGAGGGCAGGAGAGACACCCTGTTCTGCCAATCCTCAGGTTTGTACAGAAAAGGTGGTAAAGTGAGTGCCCCAGGCTAGGCTGGCTTCCAGCTCACCTAATTTCATTCTGGATACACAGTATGGCCTGAGCTTTTCTTGGAGATCAGCGTTTAGGAGGCAGCCCTCAGGCACTGTTAGGGTGTGGAAAAAGCAAGAAGTAGCTGAATGTAAATGGCTAATCTCCAGAGTAATCTATCACTTTCCCCCCCACCCCTTGCATTTTGCTCCAGGCTAGCCTTCACCTTTCTTCAACTGGTTAGCTCAGGAGAGGCCTTCCTTCTCACAAGGATTATTGCAGTATTATTTTCCAATTCTCTTCTTTACGTGGTTTTTTCTAAGGAAGGGGATGTTCAAACCTAGTGGGCTGGCCTATTTTACCATTTTGGCAGGATTCTGAATTCCATTAGATTTTTAAATTACTATTATAGGCTAAAAAAAACCCTGACAGATCTGCTAATAGAGAAAGGAGCTATACATTCTGGGGAAAAATACTGTAATTTTTTTCTGCTTTTCTATTATGTGCCTGCCAAAGTATAAAATAAGCAAGCCTGTTACTGCACTTGATTAAATGTTAGAGCAGGCAAGTCCATTGCTTTGGCTTGATTTTATTCAAATATAAGTATATGCATCATGGTAAGATAATGAGACTATATTACAGTTGGTCTATGGAATGGGTTTATATGATTTCTGCAATTCCTCCTTGCACATCCACAGACCAAGTCTGCAACTTCCTGGCTCTTAATGTTTACAGAAATTAAAACCAGTTTTATTTTAAACTGCTAATTCTTTATTTATTTGATATAAAAATAACCCTTTAATCCAAAAGCAGGTATGCTTTGTAATTGTAGTGGTTATTTATTTATTTTTTTGTATCTTGATATATCTAGGAAGAGGAAAGCTCAACTTTGAAATTGCCTTGGTCAGAATGGCCTGTGGGCAAGACTGTGGGGGAGGGGAGGCTGCATTTCCTTGATTACTAATTGATGTAGAAGAGTCTGGCACTCTGTGGAGCATCCTGGGGAGGTGGTTGTGGGAGACTAAAGAAAGATAAATGACTGTGAGCCTAGAAGCAAGCTAGTAAGCATTGTTTCCCAGACTCTATTCCTGTTCCTGCCTCCAGGCTCCTATCTTGAGCTTCCTTCTTGGCTTCGATTAAACATAGACCAAACCTGTGTGCTGAAATAAATCCTCTCTTCCCTATGCTGCTTTTTATCACTGTTTCTTTTTCAGTGTATCAGCAACAGAGAGTAAAACTGGGACACAGTGTTCCTCTAAGTATGGCCCATGGACTCTTTTTGGTGCTGGAATGGTTTCTAGTTTGTTAGAAACTAAGTACTTACTACAAGTATTTAGAAATCTATATGTAATTAGCTTTGGCTGAACTATAACTTTCTGTATAGAACAAGGTGGTCTTGAACTAACAGAGATCTGCCTGCTTCTCCCTCCTAGGTGCTGAGATGAAAAGCAGGTGCCTGGCTATAATTAAACCTTCTGTAGCATTCCGACCACCTAAGCCAGTCCTGTAACTTCAGTGCTCTATCACAGGAGCAGGACATAGTGGAGCTGTTGAGATCTTTTCATGAGAACCATGAAAGACAAAGAGAATGAGATGGGAGTGGTGAGGAGGGAGGGAGACTATCTTGTCTTCTAAGACACCTCATTCAGCTTGGCACAGACCTATTCAGTGTCTTTATTTCCATGTGAATCAGCCCTAACCTGGGAATTATCTCAAAACAGCCCAAGAACCTTTTCATTTACCACACTGTAGAACTACAGATTTTTGCAACTACAGATTTTTGCAATTCAGCACTATCTAGCTAGAGGTGAGTTTCTTCTCTTTATTTTTCTATTGGAAATAGATTTTTTTTTTTTTTTTGGTTTTTTGAGACAGGGTTTCTCTGAGTAGCCCTGGTTATCCTGGAACTCACTCTGTAGACCAGGCTGGCCTCGATCTCAAAAATCTGCCTGCCTCTGCCTCCCAAGTGCTGGGATTAAAGGCATGCGCCACCACTGCCCAGCAAAAATAGATTTTTTATATGATATATTCTGATTACATTTTCACTTCCCCCAATTCCTTCCCGATCCTTCCCACGCCCCCAAATTGAAACCCTTTCCTTCTCTCTCATGATGATACAAACAGGTATCTATGATGATGATGATGATGATGATGATGATGATAATTAAAAATAAGATAGAATAGGGCAAAAACAAACAAATAGAAAATAAGAAACACAAAAACAGATATAGGCACCGAGACACAATTCACACACTCAGAAAACTCACAAAAAATAAATCTGAAACCATGATATGTAAAAGATCTGTAAGGTAAAATAAAATAATAATAATAATAATAATAATAATAATAATAATAATAATATTTTAAAAGCATTATGAGACAAAACATCTCCGAAAATACCACTTTATGTTTGTACTGTATTGGCCATCTACCACTGGGCATGGGCCTGCCCTTGAGTGTGGTTTTTAGACCTAGTAAGACACATTTGGAAAAAACTAATTTTTCCTTTGTGATCAATTATCAACTGGAAATAGCTTTTGTGAGATGGGAGTGTGTGTCTGCTCTCATCATGGAGACCCCAGTGTCTTGTTCAGCCATCATCAGAGAAACTTCTTCTTGCAAAAGATGGGAACAAACACAGAGACCCACAGCTTGACAGTGTGCAGAGAGTGAGACACCTTGGAATATCAGACCCTAAAAGGGAAGTCTCTATCAAATCCCTCCTCTGAGGGGTAAAGGAGCTCTGTGGAAGAAGAGCCAGAAAGATTGTAAGAGCCAGAGAGGATGGAGTACCCTAAGCAAAAAAGGCCTTTTAAACACAGAAGGATTGATGTACATGCAAACTCACAAAGACAGTCATAGTATGCACAGGGCCTACACAGGTCTAACCTAGAGGAGGTGCATTTCTTATAGTAGAATTGGATTTTTAAAGATTATAATATAATTACATTATTTCCCCTTCCCTTCTGTCTGTCCAAGCATCCCTCCCAAATACCCTTATTTGCTCTCATTCAAACTCACATCTCCTTTTCCATTAATTGTCATTATGTGGATATAAATAGTATAATAAAATATATAATCAGCTCACTCTATATAAAGTTACTTGTATTTGTTAGGCCTCAAACAAGCCTGGGACAAGTCTCACTACACATCTGCAGCTCCTCCCAGCACCTTCATCCCAGCCCCAACTCTAAACCTCTTCTTCCTAGGGGCTGGGCTTCTCTCTTCCCCAAGCTTCTCTTTTCTATATAAACTCAGCCATTTTGGCTACATGGTGTCTTGCTCTCTCAGCTCCTATTGGGGTCTGCTCTTGGATCTCTCTTGGTCTATGTGCACCCACTCCTTCCAAATTCATGGCCTACTTCAGTCTGCTGGCCATATTTTAGACCAACTGTACTCTCCCTCACATCTATAATAAACTGTCTCCTCAGCCATGCCCTGGAGCAGTCATGTCCTTCTATGTTTTAGCGATTTCAACATTCTTAATTTTAGAGAAACAAACCACTAGGACAGTCTAGATAGAATTTTTTAGTAAAAGAAACACAATCAAGTTCAAGATAAAAAAATTCCTTGCATTTTGAGCTCTTATTCTTTATCGGATATTAGGGCCCTTTGCAAAGTCTCTGCTTGGGTTTGCAACTGTGTATATTAAAAGCAACAGTTACTAGAATGATTCAGCATCTTTCCCCTCCTAAACTAAATGCAATCTAGAAAGGCAATTACCATAAAATGCTGAAGGGAATTCTTTTTTCATTAGCTCAGAATTACAGCTAAGAAACCAAATTGAAATCAAGTGTACTACATATTTTCATAATCTGAATGGAGAATTAGACCCTCAGTGAGGGGTCTTATTGTCACCCTCTACTTCAGCCTCTGCTTTCAAGCATTACATAAAAGAGATCCAGCCCAAGCCAGGAGAATGAGGGGTTCATCAAGATAAGGTCTCATAGCTGAATGAAGGCTCCTGCTTGATATCCAAGCATTTGGGAGGCTGGAACAGGAAGATTGCTGTCAGTTTAAAGCCATCTGGGATACATAGAAACTAGAATATACTTATATTCTATTAGAATATACATAGAATAGAATATACTTATTCTAAACCTGCCTGTACTATGGTATGAGGCCTTCCCTAAAACAAGTCATAAAACAAAACAAAACAAAATTAAAAAAATAGATGAACTCTAAATTTTTATAACAATAAATGAATGATATAAAAAAACATGCTTGAGCAAACGTTTTATTATATGTATAAGGAGCACAGCTAGAGGCATCTGGAAGGGACCAGACTGAACATGACTAACACTCTGAAATTGGCCATGAGAAGAAGTGGGAGAGGGAACAAGAAAGAGGAAGAGGAGAGGGCAAGTGGACCAAGTGAGATCCAGGAGCAGAGCTAGCTAGGAGTAAAGAGAGCAAGAAGGAAAGAAAGCTCATGTCCAAAGTGGTTAAGTTATATAGGAATCAGAAGCTGGGAGAAGGGAAGAGGAAGCAGAAGCCCAGCCCTTGGGAGGGACAGGTTTAAGGACAGGTGAGGTGGGCTGAGTGGAGCCACAGTTAGACTTTTCGCAGGTTTCTTTGGAGCCAGGCATTGCAGCTTTTCTGTTGTGAAAGACTTCAATGAACCTTAGCTACTGGGGACAGACCCCTCCCTCACCCCACCCTCAGTGAACCACACAGATCCAGAGATTGATGCAAAGGCAAGAGGAGTTTATTATTCCAGGGCTGTCCTGCACCCAAAGGAGAGGCAACCCTGGGCAGCCCGTTTGCCAGTTTTTATACAGTTTTCAGGGGTAGAATAGAGCAACAGCAACTAGGCACAATATGATTGTGGGAAGGGTATGACTTTTAAACTGATTGGTCCTTAGGGAATGTGGTAGCAAGGGCTTCTCTTGTCCATGGGTGGCCAATGGTTGGTCTGCCCTGCAGTCTTTCTGAGGAATGTAATCAGTCTTTCCCTTCGGGGAGCAGAGGGGTGCCTAAGCAGTCCATCGACTTCTCTCTCCTGGGAAGGGAGAGGTGCCTGGGCTATTTTGAGGCCTCGTGGAATTTTACAACAGTCTTTAGTTAGTTCACCTCTACACTTGATAATAAAAGGGCAATGTAATCTCTTTTATAAATACTTCCTGCTGAAATTTGGCTGGTTTTGTGGGGGTCCAGGAAGGCTGGAATGATGGTTAAAAAATGGCAAGGCAGACATGTAGGCTGGGGACCATCTGTTTCTCTAGTTGCTAACTGCCCAGATTCTGTGGCAGGACTACCTGAGGCTGGAGAAGTGCGGGCAGCTTTGTAGCCTGGGGCTGGGGAAGTGCAGGCTGCTTTGGAGCCATCTGGGATACAGAGGCCCAAGCTGGATGAAATTCCATTAGAAGCATCTCAGGCTGGCACAGTTCAGAGCAGTTTGCAGTCTATAGTTGACCTGCTGGGAGAGATAAAGACTAGGGACAGAAGGCAGAGTTAAGGAGTTTAAGGGAAACTGTTTATTTACCTTGGGTACATATTTGAAAATTCCAACACCATGTTTCTGGTAGTTTGGCAGGGGATTCTGAAGAACAGGACACATACACACACAGAGACAGAAACAGAGTGAAGGAGAGAGACATAAAGAGACAGAGATACAGAGACAGAAAGAGAGAGAGAGAGAGAGAGACAGAGAAAGAGAGAGACAGAGAGACAGAGAGACAGAGAGAGACCCTTAACAATTGGCAGTAGGCAGGAAAGATTAAGCTATTGATTGATAGAAGTAGGTTGTTCTGTGAGATGTATTCAAGTCATTCACTCCCTGAAACTTACATGAATTCTTTTAAGCTCTCACACACACAAAGGATAAAAGTGTTAGACATATTAGCACTATCACTGTTTGTAATCTGTACTGAAATCCATGATGTAGAAAAAGCAGTGGCCTCATGCCTTTGAGTCATAGCTTTTACTGTAGAAATTATCTTGGGCTAAAAGCATTAATACTGTTTCCTTTGTTCAGATTAGACAGAGATGATTTCAGAGATGGCACTCAGAGAAGCTCTTTTTGTCTATACTTAGGAAACAACCAAAGAGGGCTGGAGAGGTGGCTCAGTGGTTAAGAGCACTGACTGCTCTTCTGAAGGTCCTGAGTTCAAATCCCAGCAACCACATGGTGGCTCACAGCCATCCGTAAAGAGATCTGACACCCTCTTCTGGTGTGTCTGAAGGCAGCTATTTACACATACTTACATATAATAAATAAATAAATCTTTTTTTAAAAAAAAAGAAAACAACCAAAGAACATTTAAAGTTTTGATATTGTTGATAATAGTAGCAGTGTTTTGCTAGGGCTAGTTGAATACCTTATCAGACCTCTATTAATTTTAAAACTCTGAACTTCTGAAGTCTTAGTATAACAATAGCATAAAGAAGGAAGGAACTGCTCTTAGGCCTTTACAACTTGCTCTTACTTTCTTAGACCTTCACAACTTACATAAGCCTCAAACTTTTCTTTCTAGCCAGTCATTTATCATGAGATTCAGTGGTTGAGTGTAGTACGTCCTCATTGCAAAGTAAATTCCCTTAAATGAAGGAATAGTAAAAAATGAAAACAAAAATAAAATATACACACACATACATATATATTATATATATATTACATATATGTGTGTGTGTGTGTGTGTGTGTGTGTGTGTGTGTATGTGTGTGTGTGTGTGTGTGTGTGTATCAGAACTTGCTTTGTGAGTTTATTTCTTTCAGGGTCTGCCAGTAAGGTAAGCTGTCTGTGCCTGGATCTCTCAGCAGAGTTCCAGCAGATCCTGAAAAGAAAGGTGTGGAGCTGGAGAGATGGCTCAATGGTTAAGAGCACTGACTGTTCATCCAAAGGTCCTGAGTTCAATTTCCAGCCAACCACATGGTGGCTCACAACCATCTGTAATGGGATCCGATGTCCTCTTCTAGTGTGTCTGAAGATAGCTATAGCTATAGTGTGCTCATATAAATAAAATAAATAAATCTTAAAAAAAAAAAAAAGAAAAGAGAAGTATGATTTCTTTTTTTTACATACGAAATGAACTAAGAAGGCAGCTGAAGTGATGGAGGACGCTGTTTTGCTTGCTGCTGTTAACATTAAGTTATAGTTAGATGCCAATATCACCAGTGATCTGTGAGGGATAAGTTATAGAGAGGTATAACCCATTAGAATGACAGAGACTTACCCGTTACCTACATGGTTATGCTAGGCTTCTGTGGGCTCCATGGCTTCACTGGAGGCAGTAGTCAAAGGTCTTTGGCTGTCACATAGGACAACATTACATCTTCAGCTGCTGCTCAGAGTGGCATAAGCCTTAAGCTGCCAGACACAGAAGGTCTGAAAGAAATTTGTGTGGAAAAGGAACCTGGCAAAACTGACCAGCTGTGGCAAGGCAAAGCAGGGCAGTTAACCCAAAAGTGCCCCTAGTATGGACAGAGTAGCAGGTGAGGAATGGAACAGTTCTTCTGAGTGGTTAGTGTCACCACAATCCAGGTGGCATGATCTGTACTCTATCTTCTTTGGAAACCTTAGGATGTTCTCCAGGAGCCAGCATTTCTTTGTATCCCGGGAAGTTCTTTCACTGAACATTTTACTTTTATTTTTTTGTTTGTTTATTTTTTGTTTATTAGATATTTTCTGTATTTACATGACATATGATTTCTGCTTTCCCAGTT
>NW_022196910.1:34567932-34571732 GCF_008632895.1 Mastomys coucha | reverse complement strand
TTCTGGGTATATGACCTGGGATGATATAGCAGGTCCTCCAGTAGAACTGTGTCCAATTTCCGGAGGAACCGCTAACCTGATTTCCAGAGTGGTTATACCAACTTGCAATCCCACCAGCAATAAAGGAGTATTCCTCTTTCTCCACAACCTCTCCAGCATCTGCTGTCACCTGAGTTTTTTATCCTAGCCAATCTGACTAGTGTGAGGTGGAATCTCAGGGTTGTTTTGATTTGCATTTCCTTGATGACTAAGGATATTGAACATTTCTTTAGGTGCTTCTCAGCCATTCTGTATTCATCAGTTGAGAATTCTTTGTTTAGCACTGTACCCCATTTTTAAATAGGTTTATTTGGTTCTCTGGAGTGTAACTTCTTGTGTTCTTTGTATACATTGGATATTACCCCTCTATCAGATATAGGATTGGTAAAGATCTTTTCCCAATTTGTTGGTTGTTGTTATGTCCTACTGACAGTGTCTTTTGCCTTACAGGAGCTTTGCAACTTTATGAGGTCCCATTTGTCAATTCTTGATCTTAGAGCATAACCTATTGGTGTTCTGTTCAGGAAAATTTCCCCTGTGCCTATGTGCTCAAGGCTCTTTCCCACTTTCTTTTCTATTAGTTTCAGTGTATCCTCTATTTGATGTGGAAGTTCCTGATATACTTGGACTTGAGCTTTGTACAAGGACATAGGAATGGATCGATTTGCATTCTTCTACATGTTAACCGCCAGTTGAGCCAGCACCATTTGTTGAAAATGCTGTCTTTTTTCCACTGTATGGTTTTAGCTCCTTTGTCAAATATCAAATGACCATAGGTGTGTGGGTTAATTTCTGGGTCTTCAATTCTGTTCCGTTGATCTATCTGCCTGTCACTGTATCAATACCATGCAGTTTTTATCACAATTGGTCTGTAGTACAGCTTAAGGTCTGGGATGGTGATTCCACCAGAGGTTCCTTTATTGTTGAGAACAGTTTTGGCTATCCTGGGTTTTTTGTTATTCCAGATGAATTTGCAAATTGCTCTTTCTAAGTCTGTGAAGAATTGAGTTGGAATTTTGATGGAGATTGCATTAAATCTCTAGATTGCCTTCGGAAAATGGCCAATTTTATTATATTAATTCTGTCAATCCACAAGCACTGGAGATCTTTCCATCTTCTGAGATCTTCAATTTCCTTCTTCAGAGACTTGAAGTTCTTGTCAAACAGATCTTTTACTTGCTTAGTTAGAGTTACACCAAGGTATTTTATATTATTTGTAACTATTGTGAAGGGTGTTGTTTCCCTAATTTCTTTCTCTGCCTGTTTATCTTTGTCTAGAGGAAGGCCTCTGATTTGCTTGAGTTAATTTTATATCCAGCTACTTTACTGAAGTTGTTTATCAGGTTTAGGAGCTCTCTGGTAAATTTTTGGGGTCGCTTAAGTATACTATCATATCATCAGCAAATAGTGATAATTTGACTTTTTCCTTTCCAATTCGTATCCCTTTGATCTCCTTTTGTTGTCTAATTGCTCAGCTAGGACTTCAAGTACAATATTGAATAGGTAGGGAGAAAGTGGGCAGCCTTGTCTAGTTCCTGATTTTAGTGGAATTGCTTCAAGTTTCTCTCCATTTAGTTTGATGTTGGCTACTGGTTTTCTGTATATTGCTTTTACTATGTTTAAGTATGGGCCTTGAATTCCTGATCTTTCCAAGACTTTTATCATGAAGGGATGTTGGATTTTGTCAAATGCTTTCTCAGCGTCTAATGACATGATCATATGTTTTTCTCCTTTGAGTTTGTTTATATAGTGAATTACGTTGATGGATTTCCATATATTGAACCTTCATCCCTGGGATGAAGCTTACTTGATCATGGTGGATGATCGTTTTGATGTGTTCTTTGATTGGTTTGCAAGAATTTTATTGAGTATTCTTGCATTGATATTCATAAGAGAGTTTGGTCTGAAGTTTTCTTTCTTCTTTAGGTTTATGTATAAGAGTAATGTGGTTTAGGTATAAGAGTAATGGTGGTTTAGGTATAAGAGTAATTATGGCTACATAAAATGAATTTGGTAGAGTACAATCTGTTTCTATTTTGTGGAATAGTTTGAAGAGTATTGGTATTAGGTTTTCTTTGAAGGTTTGATAAAACTCTGCACTAAACCCATCTGGTCCTGGACTTTTGTTGGTTGGGAGACTATTAATGACTATTTCTATTTCATTAGCAGATATGGGACTGTTTAGATCACTGATCTGATCTTGATTTAACTTTGGTACCTGGTATCTGTCTAGAAAATTGTACTTTTCATCCAGGTTTTCCAATTTTGTTGAGTATAGGCTTCTGTAGTAGGATCTCATGATTTTTTGGATTTCCTCAGTGTGTGTTGTTATGTCTCCCTTTTCATTTCTGATCTTGTTAATTAGGACACTGTCTCTGTGCCCTCTAGTTAGTCTGGCTAAGGGTTTATCTATTTTGTTGATTTTTCTCAAAGAACCAGCTTCTAATTTGGTTGTCTCTTTGTATAGTTCTTTTTGTTTCTTTTTGGTTGATTTCAGCTCTGAGTTTGATTATTTCCTGCCTTGACTCCTCTTGGGTGAATTTGCTTCTTTTTGTTCTAGTGCTTTCAGGTATGCTGTCAAATTGCTGGTGTATGTGCTCTCCAGTTTCTTTTTGGAGGCACTTAAAGCTATGAGTTTTCCTCTTAGGACTGCTTTCATTGTGTCCTATAAGTTTGGGTATGTTGTGGTTTCATTTTCATTAAACTCTAGAAAGTCTTTAATTTCTTTCTTTATTTCTTCCTTGACCAAGTTATCATTGTGTAGAGTGTTGTTAAGCTTCTACATGTATGTGGGCATTCTATTGTTTATTATGTTATTGAGGAACTGCTTTAGTCCATGGTGACCAATTATATGGTCAATTTTGGAGAAGGTACCATGAGGTACTGAGAAGAAGGTATATCCTTTTGTTTTAGGATAAAAAGTTCTATAGATATCTGTTAAATCCATCTGTTTCATAACTTCTGTTAGTCTCACTGTGTCTTTGTTTAGTTTCTGTTTCCATGATCTGTCCATTGCAGAGAGTGGGGTGTTGAAATCTCCCACTATTATTGTGTGTGGTGCAATGTGTGCTTTGAGCGTCAGTAAAGTTTCTTTTATGAATGTAGATGCCCTTTGATTTGGAGCATAGAGGTTCAGAATTGAGAGTTCATCTTGGTAGATCATACCTTTGATGAATATGAAGTGTCCCTCCTTATCTCTTGTGATCACTTTAGGGTGAAAGTTGATTTTATTAGATATTATAATGGCTACTCCAGCTTTTTTCTTGGGACTATTGGCTTGGAGAATTGTTTTCCAGCCTTTTATTCTGAGGTAGTATCTATCTTTGTCACTCAGGTGCTTTTCCTGTAGGCAGCAAAATGTTGGGTCCTGTTTATGTACCCAATCTGATAGTTTATGTCTTTTTATTAGAGAACTGAGTCCATTGATATTTATAGATATCAAGGAAAAGTAATTGTTGCTTCCTGTTATTTTTGTTGTTAGAGTTGGCATTCCATTCATGTGGCTATCTTCTTTTAGTTTTGTTGGAAGTTTACACTTTTGCTTTTTCAGAGATATAGTTCCCCTCCTTGTGTTGGAGTTTTCCATTTATTGTCCTTTGAAGGGCTGGATTTGTTGAAATATATTGTGTGAATTTGGTTTTGTCATGGAATACTTTGGTTCTTCATCTATGGTAATTGAGAGTTTTGCTGGGAATAGTAGTCTGGGCTGGCATTTGTGTTCTCTTAGGGTTTGTATGACATCTGCCCAGGATCTTCTAGCT